>NC_069504.1:390531443-390586443 GCF_027579735.1 Bombina bombina | reverse complement strand
AAAGTGTTGCCAGTTCATCTTGATTCAGCGAGACTTGAATTTCAGTATCTTCCACCAAAGAGGAGTTCAACCAATATCTCTCATCAAAAAGTAAGTGCTCCAGGCTGCAGGCCACAAAGCCTAGAAGAGAGAGCAATATAACATGGCCTCACTAATGATAGGGGTAAATGACATTTAAATGGACATAAAAGTGCAAAAAAGAAAATGGTCCCAGTAATGCATTGCTGCTGCTAAAGATATCTACATATGCTATTCAACAAAGGATACCGAAAGAACATAGCAAATGTGATAACAGAAGTGAAATTAAAAGTGTCTTAAAATCACATGCTCTATCCAAATCATGAAAATGTAATTTTGACTTCCATTTAAGGAACACCAACACTCCAATTTTAAGAGCATTAATACTATATAATGTTTATTAATTTAAAAGATACATAATCCCATTATTACTAGGGTGACCATATTGCCGCTTTAAAAAGGGACACATATGAAAAATACATATGTCAGGGCTATTTAAAGAAATGTTTTAAATAATGTTCCATTATAAGAACCCTGAGATATGTATTTTTCATATGTGTCCCTTTTTAAAGTGGCAATATGGTCACCCTACCCATTCCCCAGTTTTGCATAACCAACAGGTATATTAATACACTTTTTACCTCTGTGATTACTTACGGCTAGATTTACAGTTCTGCGTTAGCCGTCAAAACCAGCGTTAGAGGATCCTAACGCTGGTTTTTGGCTACCGCTGGTATTTAGAGTCTTGTAGGTAAGGGTCTAACGCTCACTTTCCAGCCACAACTTTTCCATACCGCAGATCCCCCTACGCCATTTGCGTATCCTATCTTTTCAATGGGATCTTTCTAACGCCGGTATTTAGAGTCTTGGCTGAAGTGAGCGTTAGAAATCTAACGACAAAACTCCAGCCGCAGAAAAAAGTCAGGAGTTAAGAGCTTTCTGGGCTAACGCCGGTTCATAAAGCTCTTAACTACTGTGCTCTAAAGTACACTAACACCCATAAACTACCTATGTACCCCTAAACCGAGGTCCCCCCACATCGCCGCCACTCTATTAATTTTTTTAACCCCTAATCTGCCGACCGCACACCGCCGCCACCTACGTTATCCCTATGTACCCCTAATCTGCTGCCCCTAACACCGCCAACCCCTATATTATATTTATTAACACCTAATCTGCCGCCCCCAACGTCGCCTCCACCTACCTACAATTATTAACCCCTAATCTGCCGACCGGACCTCACCGGTCGGCAGATTGAAGATGGATCCTGAAGACGACGATTGAAGACCCCGCTTGGAAGATGACATCGCCCGGATGGAAGACTTCTTCAGCACCGCCTGGAGGATCACTTCATCGGATGGAAGACTTCTTCAGTGCCCCTTGGAGGATCACTTCTGCCTCTCCGGATCTCCTCTTCAGTTCCATCGGTGGCTCGGCTGAGTGAAGACGACTCAAGGTAGGATGATCTTCAGGGGGGTAGTGTTAGGTTTTTTTAAGGGGGGTTTGGGTTAGATTAGGGGTATGTGGGTGGTGGGTTTTAATGTTGGGGGGGGGTTGTATTTTTCTTTTACAGGCAAAAGAGCAGTTTTCTTTGGGGCATGCCCCACAAAAGGCCCTTTTAAGGGCTGGTAAGGTAAAAGAGCTTTGAACTTTTGTAATTTAGAATAGGGTAGGGCATTTTTATATTTTGGGGGCTTTGTTATTTTATTAGGGGGCTTAGATTAGGTGTAATTAGCTTAAAATTGTTGTAATATTTTTAAAATGTTTGTAACTTATTTTTTTTATTTTTTGTAACTTATTTTTTTTATTTTTTGTACTTTAGTTAGTTTATGTAATTGTATTTAATTGTAGTTATTTGTAGTTAATTTATTTTATTAATTTAATGATAGTATACTGTTAGGTTTAATTGTAACTTAGGTTAGGATTTATTTTACAGGTAATTTTGTATTTCTTTTAGCTAGGTAGTTATTAAATAGTTAATAACTATTTAATAACTATTCTAACTAGCTAAAATAAATACAAAGTTACCTGTAAAATAAATATAAATCCTAAAATAGCTACAATGTAATTATTAATTATATTGTAGCTATCTTAGGGTTTATTTTACAGGTATTTAGTTTTAAACAGGAATAATTTATTTAAGTATAGTGTAGCGTTAGGTGAAATTGTAACTTAGGTTAGTTTTTATTTTACAGGTAATTTTCTCTTTATTTTAACTAGGTAGGTATTAAATAGTTAATAGCTATTTAATAGCTATTGTACCTAGTTAAAATAAATTTAAAGTAAAATAAAAATAAATCCTAAGATAGCTACAATATAATTATTATTTATATTGTAGCTATATTAGGGTTTATTTTACAGGTAAGTATTTAGCTTTAAATAGGAATAATTTATTTAATAAGAAATAATTTATTTAGTTAGATTTAAATTATATTTAACTTAGGGGGGTGTTAGTGTTAAGGTTAGACTTAGCTTTAGGGGTTAATAACTTTATTATAGTAGCGGTGAGGTCCGGTCGGCAGATTAGGGGTTAATACTTTAAATTAGGTGTCGGTGATGTTAGGGAGGGCAGATTAGGGGTTAATACTATTTATTATAAGGTTATTGAGGCGGGAGTGGGGGTTAATAACTTTATTACAGTAGCTGTGAAGTCCGGTCGGCAGATTAGGGGTTAATAAGTGTAGGTAGGTGGAGGCGACGTTGGGGGCGGCAGATTAGGGGTTAATAAATATAATATAGGGGTCGGCGGGGTTAGGCGCAGCAGATTAGGGGTTCGTAGGTATAACGTAGGTTGCGGCAGTGTACGGAGCGGCAGATTAGTGGTTAAAAAAATTATGCAGGGGTCAGCGATAGCGGGGGCGGCAGATTAGGGGTTAATAAGTGTAAGGTTAGGGGTGTTTAGACTCGGGGGGAACATGTTAGGGTGTTAGGTGCAGACATAGGAAGTGTTACCCAATAGGAAACAATGGGGCTGCGATAGGAGCTGAACGCTGCTTTTTTGCAGGTGTTAGGTTTTTTTTCAGCTCAAAATGCCCCATTGTTTTCTATGGGGGAATCGTGCACGAGCACGTTTTTGAAGCTGGCCGCGTCCGTAAGCACCGCTGGTATTTAGAGTTGCAGTGGCGGTAAATATGCTATACGCTCCCTTTTTGGAGCCTAACGCAGCCATTCTGTGAATTCTAAATACCAGCGGTATTTAAAAGGTGCGGGGGAAAAAAAGCCAGCGTTAGCTACGCGGGTCGTTACCGACAAAACTCTAAATCTAGCCGATAGTATCTAAGCATCTTCTGACAGCCCCGTGATCACATGACTGACTATTTAAAATCTTTTGACTTGCATTTAGTACTGTATTGTGATAACTCTTAAATAACTTCCCGGGCATGAACACAATGTTATCAATATGGCCCACATGAACTAGCAGTATCCTGTTGTGAAAAGCAAATAAAAAAGCATGTGATAAGAGGCTGTCAATAGAGCCTTTGAAACATGCAGAAATTTAGAGGTTTAAATGTTAAAACGTATATTAATAGAACAGTGTTGGTTATGCAAAGCTGGGGAATGGGTAGAAAATCCATGATCTATCTTTTTAAACAATACCAATTTTTGTGTAGGCTGTCCCTTTAAAATTAATATTATATCTCCCATTAAGATTAATATTACATCACCACATTTGTTCATAAACTCTTTAGCACAGGGTGATTTATCTCATTTAGTTTTAGATAATTAGGTGCTCTAAACATAAGTAGTTATTCTTTAAATATTTGCAACCTTGTTGTTTCAGCAACTTAATTATTTTCCTTAATCCCCAATTTCATCAACAAATTTCATTATTACTATTTATCAAGCCATCAACTTACTTGCATTCAACGGCACCAATACGCTCGCCTAACATCGCTGCCGCGGACCTGAATACGTTCTCCAAAATTATCAAAAAAGCTGTCAAAAAGCGTGCACCAAGTATAGGGCGATGAGCAACGGACTGTTGTTAACTAACAGTCATCGATCTCGCTGCTCTTCGGCTTTTTCCCAGCTTTCTTGGTACCCTGTCAATAAACACCCACACTATACTATACTGTTTACCCCCTATACCGCCGCTCCCGGAGCCCACCGCAACTAAATAAAGTGTTTAACCCCTAAACCGCCGCTCCCGGAGCCCACCGCCAACTACATTATACTTATTAACCACAAATCTGCCCCCCTACACCGCCTCCACCTACATTATACTTATTAACCCCTAATCTGCCCCTCCTACACCGCCGCCACTATATTAAATGTATTAACCCCTAAACCTAAGTCTAACCCTAACACCCCCTAGCTTAAATATAATTTAAATAAATCTAACTAAATATTCCTATCATTAAATAAATTATTCCTATTTAAAACTAAATACTTACCTATAAAATAAACCCTAAACTAGCTACAATATAACTAATAGTTATAGGGTTTATTTTTATTTACAGTATGTATTTATTTTAACTAGGTACAATAGTTATTACATAGTTATTAACTATTTAATAACTTCCTAGTTAAAATAAAGACAAATATACCTGTAAAATAAAACCTAACCTACGTTACAATAACACCTAACACTACACTATAATTAAATTAATTCCCTAAACTAAATACAATTAAATACAATTAAATAAAATTATCTAAAGTACAAAAAACCCCACTAAATTACAGAAAATAATAAACAAATTACAAGATTTTTAAACTAATTACACCTAATCTAATCCCCCTAACAAAATAAAAAAAGCCCCCCGCAAAATTAAAAAAAGCCCTACCCTGTAAAAAAAAATTACACACCCCCCCAACATTAAAACCCACCACCCACACAACCAACCCTACTCTAAAACCCACCCAATCCCCCCTTAAAAAAACCTAACACTAACCCCTTGAAGATCACCCTACCGTGAACAGTCTTTACCCAACCGGACCGAAGTCCTCAACAAAGCCGGCAGAAGTGGTCCTCCAGACGGGCAGAAGTGGTCCTCCAGACGGGCAGAAGTCTTCATCCAGACGGCATCTTCTATCTTCATCCATCAGGCGCAGAGCGGCTCCATCTTCAAGACATCCGACGCGGAGCATCCTCTTCATCCGACGTCTTCTTGAACAATGACGGTTCCTTTAAGTGATGTCATCCAAGATGGTGTCCCTTCAATTCCGATTGGCTGATATAATTCTATCAGCCAATCAGAATTAAGGTAGGAAAAATCCTATTGGCTGATGCAATCAGCCAATAGGATTGAAGTTCAATCCTATTGGAGGATTGAAGTTCAATCCTATTGGCTGATTGGATCAGCCAATAGGATTAAGCTTGCATTCTATTGGCTGATTGGATCAGCCAATAGGATTGAACTTCAATCCTATTGGCTGATCCAATCAGCCAATAGGATTTTTCCTACCTTAATTCCGATTGGCTGATAGAATTCTATCAGCCAATCGGAATTGAAGGGACGCCATTTTGGATGACGTCACTTAAAGGAACCGTCATTGTTCAAGAAGACGTCGGATGAAGAGGATGCTCCGCGTCGGATGTCTTGAAGATGGAGCCGCTCCGCACCGGATGGATGAAGATAGAAGATGCCATCTGGATGAAGACTTCTGCCCGTCTGGAGGGCCACTTCTGCCCGTCTGGAGGACCACTTCTGCCGGCTTCGTTGAGGACTTCGGCCCGGTTGGGTGAAGACTTCTCACGGTGGGGTGATCTTCAAGGGGTTAGTGTTAGGTTTTTTAAGGGAGGGGATTGGGTGGGTTTTAGAGTAGGGTTGGTTGTGTGGGTGGTGGGTTTTAATGTTGGGGGGGTTGTAATTTTTTTTTACAGGTAAAAGAGCTGATTACTTTGGGGCAATGCCTCACAAAAGGCCCTTTTAAGGGCTATTTGTAATTTAGTGTAGGGTAGGGCTTTTTTATTTTGGGGGGCTTTTTTATTTTTTTAGGGGGATTAGATTAAGTGTAATTAGTTTAAAAATCTTGTAATTTGTTTATTATTTTCTGTAATATAGTGTTTGTTTTTTTGTACTTTAGATAATTTTATTTAATTGTATTTAATTGTATTTAGTTTAGGGAATTAATTTAATGATAGTGTAGTGTTAGGTGTAATTGTAACGTAGGTTAGGTTCTATTTTACCGGTATATTTGTCTTTATTTTAACTAGGAAGTTATTAAATAGTTAATAACTATTTAATAACTATTGTACCTAGTTAAAATAAATACAAACTTGTCTGTAAAATAAAAATAAACCCTAAGCTAGCTACAATGTAACTATTAGTTATATTGTAGCTATCTTAGGGTTTATTTTATAGGTAAGTATTTATTTTTAAATAGGAATAATTTATTTAATGATAGGAATATTTAGCTAGATTTATTTAAATTATATTTGTTAGGGGGTGTTAGGGTTAGCCTTAGGTTTAGGGGTTAATAAATTTAATATAGTAGCGGCGGTGTAGGGGGCGGCAGATTAGGGGTTTATAAGTATAATGTAGGTGGCGGTGGGCTACGGAAGTGACGGTTTAGGGGTTAATAAGTTTATTTAGTTGCCGCGGGGTCCGGGAGCGGCGGAATAGGGGTTAATAACTTTTATTTAGGTGGCGGCGGTGTAGGGGTGGCAGAATAGGGGTTAATAAGTATAATGTAGATGGCGGCGGTGTAGGGGGCGGCAGATTAGGGGTGTTTAGACTCGGGGTACATGTTAGGGTGTTAGGTGTAAACGTTCCCATAGGAATCAATGGGATATCGGGCAGCAGCGAACATGAGCTTTCGCTGCTTTCAGACTCCCATTGATTCCTATGGTATCCGCCGCCTCCAGGTACACTGGGCCGGAATAGTGGCGAGCGTACCTGGTAGAAAATTAATAACTAGCAAAAGTAGTCAGATTGTGCCGAATTTGCATTCGAAACATCTGTAATGACGTAAGCATCGATCTGTGTCGGACTGAGTCCGGCGGATCGTATGTTACGTCACTAAATTATACTTTTGCCGGTCTGTAGGGTTTGATAACTAAGGGGAATCAGGCTCGCCACAAATACGCTGCGGAATTCCAGCGTATTTGCAGTTGACGGCTTGATAAATAGATGCCTTTATGGTTAATCTCTAAGAGTCTCTTGTTTAGGCCTCATCTTGAGTATTGTGTGCAGTTCTGGAGGCCATATCTCCAAAAGGATATAAACAAACTGGAATCTGTGCAAAGGAGGGCTACTAACATGGTCTAAAAAATAAAAAAAACTTACAAGGAGAGGCTCAATGACCTAAATATGTATAGCTTGGAGGAGAGAAGGGAAAGAGGTGATATGATAGCAACTTTCAAGTATATTAAAGGGCTTAGTAAAGCTGAGGCTGTATGCATTTTTCATATAAAGAAAAATTCAAGAACAAGGGGTCATGGTCACAAGCTGAAGGGTAATATATTCAGGAGTAATTTACAGAAATACTTCTTTGCAGAAACGGTGATTGATTCATGAAATAAACTTCCACATGAAGTAGTAGTGACAAACACTGTGGGGACTTAAAGAGTGTCTGGTCTGAGATAAGCATAAGGCTATCCTACTAACTGAATAAGTTTACACTTTTAGGAAATTTCGGGCAGACTTGCTGGGCCTATGGCTTTTATCTGTTGTCAAAAGCTATGTTTATACATTAAAGGGCCAATATACTTTCAAATTGTTTTTCCCTTAATGTGTTTCTAATAACTTGTTATACCAGCAGCAGATTATAAAACGTATGAGAAATTGATTCTTTAGGGCCGATTTATCATGGCCCGAATGGGGCCAAATACATCTGTTTCCACGCGAGCCTTCAGACACGCCATAAACAGGAGTTAAGATCCACCCAATCGCATACGATTGACCACGAATCTGCAGGGGGTGGCATTGCACAAGCTGTTCACCAGAACTGCTTGTGCAATGATAAATGCCGACAGCGTATGCTGTCTGCATTTATCGATGTCTGGTGGACATGATCAATACAGCGAATCATGTCCGACAGACACATGATAAATAGGCCCCAGAAGCTTTAATTCTGTATGTGAAATAGCTGTTTTTGTTCTTTGACACCACAACCTATAAAATGGCTGGAGCTTACAGGGAAATCAGTTATTTCAATTGCTGATATAAAAGGTAAAGAGCTATTAGTCAACAATTTAATACACATCAGCAGATAAAATGGATCATATGGAAAAAATTAAAGAGGAAAAAAATGTAGGGTAAACTGTCCATTTAATAAGGATAAACAAAGCCTTGGTGATATTTGCAGATTTCAATTACCAGATTTTTTTTTCCTTTCAAATAAAAGGTAGGCTTTTTTTACCAGAAAGGAATCAATTCCAAATAATGCTCAACATATTTATACATATATTGCCAGTTGCAGTTGCTTTATTTTGTGCCCATTTTTAAATTAAATATCATAATATGCACCCAGTAAAACAAAGACGGGTGACATATTTCTGCAATAATTGGTGTACTGTTTGTAAATGCTACCACACTCAGATCCTATTATAAGGGGAAAATACATAAACATGAAACATAAAACATGAAAGCCAGGAGATGATACTTCTAACATTTTCATTGTGATTAAAAGCTATAATTATATAAAGTTTTATCAAGTAGTTTATTCATTCAACAGAACACAGGGTAGATTTTAAAGAATTTAAGAGTGTTTTTGCAAATATTTATGAGGGTACATACATACTTAAAGGGCCAGTCTACATCTTAAGTCATCTTAAAGTCTTGCCTTAGATTAACCTGCAAATAGACTCCTGAACCCCTTTCTATATAATGCAGCAGGAACGGTAAAAAAAAAAGTTATTTTAAAAAGAATATTGTTTCGAGACACTTTGAAATGGCTGTCAAACTCCGCCCACTGATAACATCACTATCCAAGCTGCATTTGGGACTCTGCTGAATAGCATTAACAGTCTGCTGAATCTAACTAGTGAGGTGTTTGTGATTGGACGCCATATGCAGCTCGGATCGTGATGTCATCAGAGGGCGGAATTTGGCGGCCATTTCAAAGTGGCCAAAAACTATATTCTTTTTAAAATAACTTCTTTACTGTTCCTGCTGCATGATATAGAAAGGGGTGCAAGAGGCTATTGGTAGCTTAATCTAAGGTAAAACTTTAAGATGACTAAGGTGTAAACTGTCCCTTTAACTAAAAGCAGTAAATAATGACTACAAGGGCATGCTTAAAAAACACAACAGAAAAGGTACTGGGTACTCTGTTATTGTTAATATAAGGAGTAGACTGACTAATTGGGCATTTAGTCACAAAAAGGGGGCCCACCTGAGTTGGACATAATTAGTTACCAAATGTCTTGGATGCTGAGGGCACATATGCTGTGCAGTGCTGCCTATCAAGGTAAAATACTACTTACTGCAAGTAGCTTTGTAATTTTGCAGTAATCAAGCGAAGCAGCAAGAATGAACCAATACTTAACACTACAAGAGGTTGGGGGTTGTTAGAAAGGTTTCCAAGGAAACTCTGTGTATGAACGAGGGGGGCAGAGAGGGTGAGCAGGGCCAGTGGTGAGGAACAGATGGGGACAAATCGATACAAGTTTAAAGTGGGCTGCTTGTTTCATGATTTCCCTATATACAGAGGTCTACAGCTTTTGAAACATAGAAAGTAAGGGGTGCACTGAACCTATAATTAACATTTGGTTCCTGAGGGATCTTTGCTTTATTTTTAATGAGGGTTCAACTATAGATGCAATTCTGCCTATTTATTACAACCACCATCCTGAAAGTGAATTGTGTTCACATTATGACTAAATAAGAATATGTTCTTCCTTTTTTACATACATACACCTGTTTATTTTTGTGATTATACCCATAATTCTATATTTGGAATAACTAATTGCACTATTATTGCTAACATACTGCACTAATCATTCCTCCTAATTGTCTAGACTGTTAGTTCCATATAGTAATCTTTTGCTTCTAAATTTTAGCCTTTCATAGCCACTTTATAAATTCACATAAAAGAGTAGGTATGCAGCTGATAAAAAGGGGTCTCAGGGCCATTATAACTGATCAAAGGTGTGGTGTGATGTGGGTGTAGGGCATCTAGAGAGGCGGCAAGGCCAGTTATGTCTGATCTAATATAGACATGGGCCTGAAGTAAGGCTAGTGTGCAAGGGGTCTGTATATATGACTGACAAGAGGGGGCTACACGGTTTTATGTGTCTGAACCTAGGTGTAATGTGGGTAAGGGGTTGTGGGGTCTGAACTGAGATCCCAACACAAGAGGTACATATCTTGGGAAGGACACGGTTAGGTGGAGCAAGACTGGGGAGGAATCAATAGCTTCCCTTAAACACTTTTTTCCAGTGGTCCAGCAATTGTTATGGTTAATATTTTTCATGTAAAACTGATAAATTTGCTATTGTATCATCTTCACTATATTTATGCTGGGTTTATAGTATAATGTCAATTTTTTTTTTCTATTTTTCTATTGGATAACTAGACTACAGATAAGCAACTAGGCACACACATAATAGCATAAGCACCAGTATCAATGTTACCTAATGACAGGTATGTTGTAAACTTCCAGATTTCTTCTATAGTCTTAAAGGTAATAACAAAAAGATCCTTTTGTGCCTGGATGGAGACAAGCCTGGCAGACAGCTCCTAGGATTGATATAGAATAACACATAATGAGTAGATTTTTTATTTTTTTGCTATATAGATGCAAAACACATTACAGTTCAAAGTGAGTTTTCAATTATAACATCAATGAAGGTTAATCATATATTTCTTTGAAAGAAAAAAAATTGTGGGTCACAATATCTTTGTTATCTGCCAGCTGATTAAGTGCTTTCAATTCCATAGGGGACATATTATTGTTTTTCCTATTTGCTTCCTTTTTTCAAAATCTTCAAATACTAGGCTTTGGAATGGGCAAAAACAGAATTTATGCTTACCTGATAAATTACTTTCTCCAACGGTGTGTCCGGTCCACGGCGTCATCCTTACTTGTGGGATATTCTCTTCCCCAACAGGAAATGGCAAAGAGCCCAGCAAAGCTGGTCACATGATCCCTCCTAGGCTCCGCCTACCCCAGTCATTCGACCGACGTAAAGGAGGAATATGCATAGGAGAAATCATATGATACCGTGGTGACTGTAGTTAGAGAAAATAAATCAGACCTGATTAAAAAAACCAGGGCGGGCCGTGGACCGGACACACCGTTGGAGAAAGTAATTTATCAGGTAAGCATAAATTCTGTTTTCTCCAACATAGGTGTGTCCGGTCCACGGCGTCATCCTTACTTGTGGGAACCAATACCAAAGCTTTAGGACACGGATGATGGGAGGGAGCAAATCAGGTCACCTAGATGGAAGGCACCACGGCTTGCAAAACCTTTCTCCCAAAAATAGCCTCAGAAGAAGCAAAAGTATCAAATTTGTAAAATTTGGTAAACGTGTGCAGTGAAGACCAAGTCGCTGCCTTACATATCTGATCAACAGAAGCCTCGTTCTTGAAGGCCCATGTGGAAGCCACAGCCCTAGTGGAGTGAGCTGTGATTCTTTCAGGAGGCTGCCGTCCGGCAGTCTCATAAGCCAATCGGATGATGCTTTTAAGCCAAAAAGAGAGAGAGGTAGAAGTTGCTTTTTGACCTCTCCTTGCAACGGCAAAGAGAATGACTGGGGTAGGCGGAGCCTAGGAGGGATCATGTGACCAGCTTTGCTGGGCTCTTTGCCATTTCCTGTTGGGGAAGAGAATATCCCACAAGTAAGGATGACGCCGTGGACCGGACACACCTATGTTGGAGAAATTTGATTTTATTTAAAGTCGGGCTTAATGCAGTCATCATATAGATGGGAAGTTTAAAGGGACACTGAACCCAAATTTTTTCTTTTGTGATTCAGATAGAGCATGTAATTTTAAGCAACTTTCTAATTTACTCCTATTATCAATTTTTCTTCGTTCTCTTGCTTACTTTATTTGAAAACAAGGCATCTAAGCTATTTTTGTGGTTCAGATCCATGGAAAGCACTTGTTTATTGGTGGATGAATTTATCCACCAATCAGCAAGAACAACCCAGGTTGTTCACCAAAAATGGGCCGTCATCTAAAATTACATTCTTGCATTTCAAATAAAGATACAAAGAGAATGAAGACAATTTGATAATAGGAGTAAATTAGAAAGTTGCTTAAAATTGCATGCTCTATCAGAATCCCAAAAGAAAAAAATTGGGTTCAGTGTCCTTTAACTATTTGCATTGTAATATATACATTTAAATTTATTGTTATGAGTCATATCGTCTACAAAGATACCTCTTTGTTGTTTGTCTTTTACCTTTTTAATGATAATTTACGTGTAAACTTGTTCAAATCTCCAAATAATTTAAATACATCATGATTATTTGATGGATTGAGCGAAAGCCCTTTTTTTTAAGGACTTTAATTTCACCAGACTCTAATTGATGGGAGGAAAGATCAAAAATGTCATTTAGTGAGTTTTCCTTTTTATTTTTGACATTCTTTACTCTGCCTTGCTTTCCTCGTCGGGGATCAGCTTTTGTTTTTCTTGACATTTTTTGGAATTGTCTAAATTTCTCTCCTTCAGAGATACTTGGAAATATTTCCATGTTATAAATGACTTTTTGTAGTCTGTTTGTGGATCCCAATTTTTCTCCTCCAAGGTGGTGAATCTAGATGTTTCTGACTCTCTAAAAAATAAGTACTAGATGTGGAATGTTTTTCATTAATTTCCTTCAGCAGGAATTTTAAATAGCTAAGAGTGTTTTTCATAACAAACAAATATTCTAACACTAGAGCCTAGCACTATCTGTCTCCGAATGTTACACCCCACTCTATCTGGATAAGCTCTGCTATGAGAACAAAATGAGATACACGTATAACTTTTTTCTTAGAGTCAATACTCTGTAAAGTTATATATATATATATATATATATATATATATATATATATGTGTGTGCGTGTTAAAGGCATATATTATATATATGTATACACACACACTATATATGTATGCATACTGTATATATGTGTTCTAAAAGCAAAGTTTTAATATAAACTTCTCATACATTATAGGAATAGTCTAGTCAAAATTAAACTTTTATAATTCAGATAGAGCAGGCAATTTTAAGCAACATATATATATATATATATATATATATATATATATATATATATATATATATATATATATATATATATATATATATTTATTTATTTGAAAAAGCAAGACTGTAAGCATAGGAGTCTAAATGTAATTCCACAAAGGAGTGTCTAAATGTAGCCACCAATCAGCAAGCAGTACCCAGCTGCTGAACCAAAAAAGGGCTGGCTTATAAGCGTTGTTTAAAATTGCATACTCTATCTGAATCATGAACGTTTCATTTTTACTAGACTATTCCTTTAACTGTTTGATTAATTATTTGTGCATGGAATCATCAAACGTTACCAATCCCTTACATAGAAGTTTATATGTTTAGCAAAATGAGCAATTGTTGCTGATAAAAAGATTTATATTTGGAGCATGTTCAGTAGAAGGAAATTGCTGAAAGAAATAAATCACATGGTATGTAGTTAATTGGCAGCAATGATTTGAGAGAGTTGTTGTTGGTCTGTTGGATTCTGTAGCCTAGAGGGCAGTGGGTACACTAGTGTCCTGTAGCATCTACATATATAAACACTTTAAACACACACAAAATATTTGTTTATCTTGTTAAAGAGCTGTTTATCTGTAGTTTGTATATTTGCTAGCTAGCAAGAAAATATATTGTTTTTGATGAAAATAATTTCTAAAATGTGTTAGTCACTCACTTGACCACTCTGGAAATGTTGGACACTGCTGCCTCAAAAGCCGATTCTATCTAAAAATGATATAGGAACCTGGAGCTAGGAGGTACTGGCAACTCAGCAACCTCAGCAAACATTCGGCTAGATTTAGAGTTTTGTCGGTAAAGACCCGCGTAGCTAACGCTGCTTTTTTCCCCAGCGAACCCTTAAGACAACGCTGGTATTTAGAGTTCTCTGAGGGGCTGCGTTAGGCTCAGAAAAGGGAGCGTTGAGCCTAATTTAGCTCCACATCAACCCTCAATACCAGCGTTGCTTACGGTAGCGGTAAGCTGGAAAAACGTGCTCGTGCACGATATCCCCATAGGAAACAATGGGGCATTTTGGGCTGAAAAAAAACCTAACACCTGCAAAAAAGCAGCGTTCAGCTCCTAACGCAGACCCATTGTTTCCTATGGGGAAACACTCTCTAAGTCTGCACCTAACACCCTAACATGAACCCCGAGTCTAAACACCCTTAACCTTACACTTATTAACCCCTAATCTGCCGCCCCCGCTATCGCTGACACCTGCATTATACTATTAACCCCTAATCTGCCGCTCCGTACACCGCCGCAACCTACATTATCCCTATGAACCCCTAATCTGCTGCCCCTAACACCGCCGACCCCTATATTATATTTATTAACCCCTAATCTGCCCCCCAATGTCGCCGCTACCTTATCTACATTTATTAACCCCTAATCTGCCGACCGGACCTCGCCGCCACTATAATAAATGTATTAACCCCTAAACCGCCGCACTCCCGCCTCGCAAACACTAGAATAAATAGTATTAACCCCTAATCTGCCCTCCCTAACATCGTCGCCACCTACCTACAATTATTAACCCCTAATCTCCCGCCCGCAACGTCGCCGCTACTATAATAAATTTATTAACCCCTAAACCTAAGTCTAACCCTAACCCCAACACCCCTTAAATTAAATATAATTTAAATGAAACGAAATAATATTCCTAAAATTAACTAAATTAATCCTATTTAAAACTAAATACTTACCTATAAAATAAACCCTAATATAGCTACAATATAACTAATAATTACATTGTAGCTATTTTAGGATTTATATTTATTTCACAGGCAACTTTGTATTTATTTTAACTAGGTACAATAGCTATTAAATAGTTAATAACTATTTAATAGCTACCTAGTTAAAATAACTACACAATTACCTGTAAAATAAATCCTATCCTAAGTTACAAATACACCTAACACTACACTATCAATAAATTAATTAAATACATGACCTACAATTACCTAAAATAAAATGCAATAAAATAAACTATTCTATAATTAAAAAAAAAACACTAAATTACAAAAAATAAAAAAGAATTAAAAGAAGTTTAAACTAATTACACCTAATCTAAGCCCCCTAATAAAATAAAAAAGCCCCCCAAAATAAAAAATTCCCTACCCTATTCTAAACTACCAAAGTAATCAGCTCTATTACCAGCCCTTAAAAGGGCTTTTTGCGGGGCATTGCCCCAAAGTAATCAGCTCTTTTACCTGAAAATAAAAATACAATACACCACCCCAACATTACAACCCACCACCCACATACCCCTACTCTAATCCACCCAAACCCCCCTTAAAAAAAACTATCGCTAACCCCCTGAAGATCTCCCTACCTTGAGTTGTCTTCACCCAGCCGAGCCGAATTCTTCATCCAAGGTGCGCAGAGGAGGTCCTTGATCCGGTAGAAGTCTTCATCCAAGCAGCAAAGAAGAGGTCCTCCATCCGGTAGAAGTGTTCATCCAGGAGGCGTCTTATTATTATTATTATCAGGTATTTGTAGAGCGCCAACAGATTCCGCAGCGCTGTAAACATAGTAGGTGTACAGGATAGCTTTTGTAGGGGTCAAGTGGGTAGAGGGCCCTGCCGAGAATTTCACTATTGTAGTCGGCTCTTATGAAGCGATCTGTAAACAGCTGGGCCCATAGGCTTACAATCTAAGGGGTTCATGGGGAAAGCAATGGCGTTAGGAAAGGTTAGTGTTGGTTGTATGCATCCCTGAATAGTAGAGTTTTTAGGGAGTGCTTGAAGCTGTTAAAACTAGAAGAGAGTCTTATGGAGCGAGGCAGGGAATTCTACAAGATGGGGGCCAGTCTGGAGAAGTCCTGTAAACGTGAATGTGAGGAAGTAACAAGAGAGGAGTAGAGGAGATCCTGAGCTGATCGAAGGGGACGGGAGGGAGAGTATCTAGAGACAAGTTCTGAGATGTAGGGGGGAGCAGTGCAGTTGAGAGCTTTATATGTCAGGGTGAGGATTTTATGTTTAATCCTAGAGGCAAGAGGAAGCCAGTGAAGGGATTGGCAGAGAGGTGCAGCAGAGGAAGAGCGACGAGTAAGGAAGATGAGCCTGGCAGAGGCATTCATAATGGATTGTAAAGGAGCTATGCGGCAGCTAGGTAGACCAGAGAGGACGGAATTGCAGTAGTCGAGACGGGAAAGGATGAGAGAGTGGATTAAAATCTTGGTTGTATCTTGTGTAAGGAAATGTCTAATTTTAGCAATGTTTTTAAGGTGGAAGCGGCAGGCTTTAGCCAAGGACTGGATGTGAGGAGTGAAGGAAAGATCTGAGTCAAGTGTGACCCCAAGACATCGGGCAAGCGGGGTAGGGGTAATGATGGAATTATCAACAGTTACAGAAATTTTGGGGGCGGAGACATTGGATGAAGGGGGAAAAATAAGGAGTTCAGTTTTGGAGAGATTTAGCTTAAGGTATTGAGAGGACATCCAAGATGAGATGTGAGAAAGACAGTTAGTGACACGGGTTAGTAAGGAAGGAGGTAGGTCTGGTGCAGAGAGGTAGATTTGGGTGTCATCGGCATACAAATGGTATTGAAACCCATGGGACTTTATTAAGGAATCTAGTGACGACGTGTAGATTCAGAAGAGAAGGGGACCAAGGACAGAGCCTTGAGGTACCCCTACAGAAAGTGGTAACGGGGCAGAGGATGCTCCGGAGAAGGCTACACTAAATGTACGGTTAGTCAGATAGGAAGACAATAGGAAGAGGAAGAGAAGTCTTCAATCTTCATCCATCCGGAGCAGAGCGGAACCATCTTCAACGGAGCCAACGCGGAGCCATCCTCTTCAACCGACGACTTCCCGACGAATGAAGGTTCCTTTAAGGGATGTCATCCAAGATGGCGCCCCTTAAATTCCGATTGGCTGATAGAATTATATCAGCCAATAGGAATTAAGGTAGAAAAAAATCTGATTGGCTGATGCAATCAGCCAATCAGATTGAAGTTTACTCCGATTGGCTGATCCAATCAGCCAATAGTATTGAACTCGCATTCTAGTGGCTGATCGGGGGTATTGTATTTTTATTTTAAGGGCTGGTAATAGAGCTGATTACTTTGGTAGTTTAGAATAGGGTAGGGAATTTTTTATTTTGGGGGGCTTTTTTATTTATTAGGGGTCTTAGATTAGGTGTAATTAGTTTAAACTTCTTGTAATTCTTTTTTATTTTTTGTAATTTAGTGTTTGTTTGTTTTTTATTATAGAATAGTTTATTTTATTGTATTTTATTTTAGGTAATTGTAGGTCATTTATTTAATTAATTTATTGATAGTGTAGTGTTAGGTGTATTTGTAACTTAGGTTAGGATTTATTTTACAGGTAATTTTGTAGTTATTTTAACTAGGTAGCTATTAAATAGTTATTAACTATTTAATAGCTATTGTACCTAGTTAAAATAAATACAAAGTTGCCTGTAAAATAAATATAAATCCTAAAATAGCTACAATGTAATTATTAGTTATATTGTAGCTATATTAGGGTTTATTTTATAGGTAAGTATTTAGTTTTAAATAGGATTAAATTAGTTAATTTTCGGAATATTATTTAGTTTCATTTAAATTATATTTAACTTAGGGGGGTGTTAGGGTTAGGATTAGACTTAGGTTTAGGGGTTAATACATTTATTATAGTAGCGGCGACGTTGCGGGCGGGAGATTAGGGGTTAATAATTGTAGGTAGGTGGCGGCGATGTTAGGGAGGGCAGATTAGGGGTTAATACTATTTATTCTATTGTTTACGAGGCAGGAGTGTGGCGGTTTAGGGGTTAATACATTTATTATAGTGGCGGCGAGGTCCGGTCGGCAGATTAGGGGTTAATAAGTGTAGGTAAGGTAGCGGCGACGTTGGGGGGCAGATTAGGGGTTAATAAATATAATATAGGTGTCGGCGATGTTAGGGGCAGCAGATTAGGGGGTTATAGGTATAATGTAGGTGGCGGCGGTGTCCGGTCGGCAGATTAGGGGTTAAAAAATTTTATTATAGTGGTGGCGATGTGGGGGGGGGCCTCGGTTTAGGGGTACATAGGTAGTTTATGGGTGTTAGTGTACATTGTAGCACAGTAGTTAAGAGCTTTATATTCACGCGTTAGCCCATAAAGCTCTTAACTACTGACTTTTTTTGGCAGTAGGAGTCTTGTCAGTAGATGGTCTACCGCTCACTTCTCCCAAGACTCCAAATACCGGCGCTAGGCAGATCCCATTGAAAAGATAGGATACACAATTGGCGTAAGGGGATCTGCGGTAGCCTGGAGTCGCAGTGAGGAAGTGAGCGTTAGACCCTTTCCTGCCTGACTCTAAATACTAGCGGGCGGCCAAAAGAAGCGTTAGGACCCCTTAACGCTGCTTTTGACGGCTAACGCCAAACTCTAAATCTAGGTGATTGAATCTATAAAGATGCTTTTCTGAAAACTGCATGAGAGTTCTGTATAAACCAGCAATAAATGTGCACGCTGGTGAAGTCACTGCACAGAAGACACAGGCTCACAGCAAATTCATCCAAGCCAAGTATACAGGCTCATCATATTTATACAGACCAGTGTACTCATTAGGGTATAGAATATGGAAACTCACATCATTATACAGCACAGTGCTATGCAGTGCTATACAAATAAATGATATTAATAATAATAATACTCAAAATAAAAATCATTATTAGGAGAAGCATGTATATTATTACTATTGCTTATTACTCACTATATGCTATAATAATATGTGACTGTGGGGAAGAGTGTGTGTGTGTTTGAAAAAGTATGTGTGTAAGAGAAAGAGTTATTGGGTAAGAGAATCATCAGGGTGACTGAAAAACAAATATTTGTACCAGGGCCCTCTGTAGGTCCGCCGCTGACACATCACATTGCTTTTATGTGTGCCTAATAAAGAAATATTGAAGCATCTAAGTGCTGTGAACATTCCATTTGATGGTGGCTACAAGTATGGACTCGAGCTGGATCCTGAGTCTTCACTTGCACCGCATACTCAGCAACTGCTGTAACAAATTGTTTGTAGCTGACATTTTATGGCATATATGAATTATAGGTTATTTGCTCAGAACTAATAACATAGTTCAGATGCACACACATGTATTTAGCCAGGACTGCAAACACTTGAAAGAGAATTCTACTTAAAGTACACAGCTGATTTTCTACAGACAATAAGTGGACCTTTGCCAGCTCCTCTGTGTATCTCTGGCTTTCGGCCAGCTTCAGCCCACAGTAATATCTTGCACCAGATTCCACACATGAATGGAGGAAGGAGGAAACATGAATTCTTCAAGAGATTAGAATTATTTTCTTTGAGCATTTAAAGAAGCTGCTCACATTGTGGCTAAAATAATGTAAAACAGTGCTATATGCTGGTTTTCTTCGGAGAAATGACAATGATAAGGTCTCACAGAAGTGAACCATAGAATTTTGTTGTTTGCTTACAGTTTTCTTATCTAAAAACTGTATTAGTACCACCTGCCTCTTCTCTTAACAACAAGCAAAATAAAAAAGTTAAAGTGAATGTCAATTCAGATAAATTGGTGCCCGGTTTTTGATAATCCTATTAAAAACAAGGGCACTTTAATTCTTTAAAATTGACATTTCACTTGTCTTCAAATACTGCAGCACTTCCCCCGCCCATCGCAAGCCCTCTTTGCGCGTCTAAAATGAGAAATCCGGCTCCCTCCAATCACGGCGTTGCCTCAGGCCATGATTACCCCAGGGGGGGAAGATGTGATTGGAGGAACGCGGATTCGTCATTTCTGACGTAAGAAGAGGCTTCCAACGGCCGGGGGAATCGCTGGAGCGGCTGTGAAGTTTAAAAAATAAGTATTTGAAGAAAACGAGTAAAATGTCAATTTTCATGAATTAAAGTGCCCTTGTTTTTAATAGGATTATTAAAAACCGGGCACCGATTCATCTGAATTGACATTCACTTGAAGTTTAGTTTATGAATGTGTAAATATTTATGAGCATTTACAAAAAAAATCCTATCTACATTCTAACATCTGTAGCTTATGTGTTTGTGAATAACTACATTTTAAACAGAATATTTTTACTATAATTTAATTATTTCTTTAGATTGTGTTAGCTGCAAACAGCAAAACATATACATTTATATGAAGTTTATTTGTTTTTCATTTCCATGATTTTGTTATTAGAGCTTGGGAAATGTTCTGCACAGATTTGGTAAGAATGTAACTAATGAGCAATTTGTGGTTTCAGTGTAAACGTCAAACATATAACAGTAATCCTATACCATATATCAGTAATCATACACCAAGCTCGAGCCTGACATCACAGCACTCAGCACTACACAGTCTTTCAACCAGAATTTACTGGGCTATAATCATTTCATTGCTAATTACAGTTTATTTAAAGATGACAAAGTAAAAGTGGCTTGAAAGACAAAATTTAGTTTCAGGATTCAGATAGAGCATACAATTAAAAAAAGCCATTTAATAAACTTCTATTATCAAATTTAGCTCTTTGTGTTTGTACAAATTCTGCTACCTCAGTATTCTCTTAAAGGGACAGTCAACACCAGAATTTATGTTGCTTAAAAAGATAGATAATCCCTTTATTACCCATTCCCTTGTTTTGTATAACCAACACAGTTATAATAATACACATTTTACCTCTGTAATTACCTTGTATCTAAGCCTTTGCAAACTGCCCCCTTATTTCAGTTTTTTTGACAGACTTGCATTTTAGCCAATCAGTGCTCACTCCTAGGTAAATTGACGTGCATGAGCTGAATGTTATCTATATGAAACACATGAACTAACACCCTATAGTGGTGAAAAACTGTCAAAATGCATTCAGATTAGAGGTGGCCTTCAAGGTCTAGGTTTAGCTTTCAACTAGGAATACCAAGAGAACAAAGCAAAATTGGTGATAAAAGTAAATTAGAAAGCTGTTTAAAATTGCATGCCCTATCTGAATCATGAAAGTTTATTTTGGATTTGACTGTCCCTTTAATGAATGTTTTTAACAAGGAATGCCAAGAGAAACTATTTTTTTTTAATTGTACGAATTCAATTAATTAATTTTGTTTAAGTTTAGAGGGATATAAAAGTGTAAACAGAAAATGCTCTGATATGTTAGAGCATTTTATTATCACTTGCAGGGTCATCTTAGCATTTACAGTAAACAAAACAGCTGCTTCAGTCAGCATGCTTCCAGAAACACCAGTCGCTCGGCGCTGGGGAATGATATCACACGTCCGTTCCAACAGGCAGGGTGCAAGTCAGAAAACGAGCAGGAACCTTGCTGCTCAAAATAGACAAAATGGAAAAAGGAGCCAGACTGCACCACAGTGAAAATAAAAATGGAAAATCGTTTATTACAGCATGATTAAGGGGCGCAAAACACGTCAGACTGTTAGCAGCCTCCATGTCTGTCTGTCACAGTGTTTTGCTGTCTTGCTGTAATAAAGGATTTTCAATTTTTATTTTCACTCTGTGATGCAGTCTGGCTCCTTTTTCCATTTCATCTTAGCTTTTGTGAGACCCTAGACAAGACAAAATTGTGAAGTTCCTTATCCTCTCCCTGTATGGCCAACCCCTGTGCCAACATTCAGTGCTACCTATATAAAGAATAACAATATATTTTAAACCCCCTGAAACCGTAAACACTTTGTCATAAACTAAAAGCCGGATGTGCATTGCACCTTCTCATAAACTCACCTCTGACATTCCGGGATACCAAAGTGTGGGGCCCTGGGTAAGTGTCCCTCAAAGCCTGCCCAAAGGGCATGCCTGATCACTTGCACATAACTATGTGTTTAACTATGTTTTCAGTCCCTTTGCCGAGGTTAAAGTTAGCCCCAGAGCAGCAATGCACTGCTGTTAGATAACTGAATACATCTAATGAGCCAATGATAAGAGACATGTGTGTATCCACCAATTACCAGCTAGCCCTCAGTAGTGCATTGCTATTGCTGAAGATATGTACATATGTTTTTCAACAAAGGATATCAGGAGAACAAATTAAGGGGATTATCACAATCTATCGTCTGAGACCTTTTCTGCTCTTTTTCTGGCCAGCAAGGCCACATTTCATTTTAACACATTCACAATAGTATGTTAATAGTACTAAAAGTTCTCTGTGATCACAATCCATTTTCCATAGACCTTTTAACAGCTTTTCAAGACCAGTTTTGCCTTTTTTAAATTCAAAACTTCAAGATTGTGGCTTTGTGAATAGGAGTTCAATAATGTAGGCGCAAGTACTGTAAAATGCACTGTTGTGAACATTTGTGCTTTGAATTTTGCGTGTTTGAAAGCCTATTCATCAAGACGCATTTCCTTTTCAAAAAACGTTCACGAAAACACAATCTTGACTTAACATTTTCTTTGCAGATACAATATTGCAATGCAGTTTCACATTGTTAATATGCAGTTCAAGAAGATGTCATAAGTCCTTCTAATAGAATCCCGTAGTCATCATCTGCACACCACTGCCCACTGAAAAATGCTCCAAACCCAACACCACCAGCAGCATCGGTCACCAACCCAAGTTCCTCATTAGACAGTCTAGGTGACTGGATAAAGGCTGCCCTATTGAAATCCTTCAGGAAAGCCATCCACACACACAAGTTGTGTTCCGCAGGAAGCTGAACAAAATGACAGGACAGCCGTGTCGAAAAGATTCTCCCTATGACAATTATTTGACAAGCAAAATTTAGCTTGCCCAATAGGGATTGTAAATCCCATAAAGTCACTTTTTTAACTTGCAAAAAAAACCTCTGAATCATCGCTGAAAGATCCAAAACCTTGTAGAAAGGTAGATGGTATTCCATCCTCACCGAGTCAATGGTAATGCCTAGGAAGTCTAGGTCCGTGGACAGACCCTGCTACTTTTCTAATGCAAAGGGCATGCCAAAGTTAGTTGCCATCCATAAAAATGTGTCTCTCATACAAACACAACTGGAGAGTCCATAGTATTATCGAATAAAAAGTTATCTTAATAGTGGACAACAGAAAAGAAACATGAAGGCTCAACTACTACCCATTCCAAAAATGAGCCATAACACTTGAATAGGCAACATGATATCGAACAGTCCATCAGGGCACAAAGGTTGAAATAAAAATTTCCTTCAAAAAACAACCCAGCATCCGATTCAATGTTGATTTTGGCCATTAAAGTGAAGAGCCCTGCAGACCGAACCAAATCTATGGTCAAAGGATGTGTACTTCACAAAGGGCAACTCACTAGGCATTCCAGCATTCACCGAACCCCCTTTATGGTAGGATAAATTATGAGTTATCTTACCATAGGGGATACAAGTAGATCTGGTAAAGGAGAAACCAGAAATGGGACCGCCATATGACCCAGTTCAACCTCCCTCCCAAGCTTCTCCCGTACCATCTGCAGGAATTCCCTGGCAGACTTTAAATTTCCAGAAAAAATATACTTTGTCCCCTTCCAATGGAATTACAAAATTGAAATAAAAGCCATGCAGCAGCAAAGAACCTTGTGCCCTTCACCCGCATTTTTAGCATACAGGCTTTGACAATGTTCTTTACTTTTTACACTAACTGGCAATTTCCCCCTTTTCAGGTAAAGCCGTTGTACCGGTTCCCTTACAACTTCTGAACCTGCACCACATTTACATTGCTCTTCATTGAAAACAAAGCACAGTCCTTTTTAAGGTGTGCAAATGAACCTGCTGCTGCAGACCTGCCAGCACCAGAGTGAAAGGGCTGGGAAGATCAAAGAAGAGTTATGACCCTCAGCCAGAGCCCCATGTACCGGCGCATCTCAGGTTTAACGGCAAAGCACTGACGAAAATGCTTGTCGTAGGTCCACCAGGCTATGTCACTGTACGTCCTCTAAGCAGCTGCAATCTCAAAATAACAAAATAGCAAGGCAAGCAGGAAACCTTTCAGCCATCACACAGGCATATATGACAAAAGCCTTGGAACCAATTGGGGAAGGTTTTAGGTAAGTTACGGTACTACTTTTCCTCTCCTCCTCTTTGTTTCCCCCAACTCCTTCTTAGAGTCCTCAGGCACCTCAAAAGATTTCTTGAGAGGCAGCAATGAGAAAAGTTCTATATACTCTATTTTTCAAATATTCTCTTTTGTCTCTTTGGTCAAATGTAGACCCAAGAGACCAATGGAGCATAAAGAGTTGAAAATGGCCGTATCAGCAAACCTAATATCCAAGCCTTCCCCTGGCTAGAACCAGATGTTGCACCCCCTGAAGCCAAGGCATTAGTTGCAGTTTCCCAGGGCTTCCCACTAAGTCACTGAGAAAGACACCCTAACTACCCCATGCACACCACTCTAAACAACTCCTTGCAATGTCCCTGACCCTTGCTTACCTCTGCTGCATAAGCAACACTTGACCAAACAATCAGCTACTTTGGTGACGTCCCTGCATAACCACTCAATGCTGCTGCATGCATCCCTCTTGGCTGCACAACCACTCCAACTTCCTTGCTTTGCCATCAAGTAGCAACGCAAATCTGGATGGAGTCCTGCAGCTCCAGCCATGACCTCGGCGGCTCCTGTTGCATGTGCATCACAGAGACAGAAGGCATTCTATTGAGCTGTATAACAACAGGCCCCACGCTCTGCAACCCCAATACCATTGCTTGCCCTGTATAATCCCCAACTCATGGGCCCTGCTGATATTCGCCCTGCCTCTGGCTTGATGGACTTCAACCCTGGACTGGCTTCTATGTGCCCCCAGACACTACATTTCTCATATTCCTGGCTTCAAAAGCCAAATACTGGTGCCCTTCTGCTTTTTCTCTAATGAGAGCACCCACCAGGGCTTCTTGTTGCCTGACATCAGGAACACCACCGACCGTAGAAGACTGCAACTTTGGGTATGCCGTCCAGATCTAAAGCAATGCCATCCGTCCATAGCTCAAGCAGGTGAAAAGAGTCCTCTTCACCACCGCGGACCACTGCAGGAAATAAAGCAGAAGGAACTAAACTAGTGACAATACCTTGTCACCACTTAAGGGGGTGCAATATGTACAGGCGAGCTTATCAATAATTCTGCAACAAAAATTATATCTATGCATAAAACATATATGCACACAAATGTATATGCATGTATTTACCAAACTGTTAACAAGTCTTTCTTGTATCCAAATCCCAAAAATGACAGTCTTTCAAAGAAAGTGTTTCTTATCTTATTAGTCCATGTGAAGGGTCAGGGGAACTGGACTGCCCTTATCAGGGACTATAGGAAAACTCTTGCTCCCAGCTGTCAGCTGCTCCTTTCAATATAACTCAGAAACATTTAACAAATTCTGTGAAAAACAAAAGAAAGAAGGGCGCCTCCTACTGTAATGCAGTTTACACAATAGTGCTCAAATGTGATATCAGAATCGTACTTGCAATGGTAGCAGAACCCACTTGTGCTTAGTAACACCTACTGGGATCTCTCAGTGTCCCAGCTCACTGCTCTTCGGTTCCTGCACACCTCCAGTCTGGGCATCTCCCCAGGGGTGATAAGCAAAACTCAGGCTCTCAGTAAAGTTGAAGTATCTAAATCAGTTTTAATAAAACACAATACATAAAAACATAGGGTACAGAAGTAACAGCTTGGACTCTTTCCTTACAAGGCTGGCCATTAGAAATTCGCTATAAATAAAATAAAAATAATCCAGATGCACAGGGGCTTGCTGAGCTCCATGACTGTACTGCTAAGGTTCATGGGGAAGAGTTATTAGAAGATGATTTCATGGAGGAACAATTGCTTTTCCCATATAAAATATATAATGAGGACCATTGTCAAACATTACCTTGGGTATATGTTGATGGTTGCTCTTACCATGCCACCATTGAGAATGAGCGCAGATTAGTTGCCGGCAAATGGATTCCCAGATATTTCTGTAGGTTTCAACATTGGACCAAGTTGCAGAACTAACTGCTGTTCTAAAAACCATTAAGATGGCTATTGAACACGGTATTCATGAATTTGTGATCATTACTGACTCAAATTACGATTGTGACAGTTTTGATTCTCCTAGTGAGGACCTGATAACTAGTCAAAAAGAAGACCCCATTGTAGGCATCTTCTATAAACACATAGAAGATCCTGAAAGCAACCCCATCTCAAAAGATGATTGTATTGTCAAGGAAGAATCTTAATGAAATCCAAATCACAATTCAAGTTATGGTTTGTTAATTAGAACTTCCAAAACTGGCATCCAGCAATGGGTGGTACCCACCAAGTTCAGAGGTCTAATGCTTCAACATGCCCATGATGCTCCCACATCTGGTCATCTTGGCATCAAATTTACTTATGAAATATTGCGTGACTACGCCTTCTGGCCACATATGTTGAAGGATGTTCAAATCTACTGTCAAGATTGTTTAATGTGTCCACAATTCCAACCCACTGCGCCAACGCATAGAGCGCCATTGCAGAAAAGGGGATGGTAATGCCATGGTCAGATATACAAATTGATTTTATTGGTCGAGTAACTAGGTCATCAAGAGGTAAAAAATACATGTTGAAAGTAACATGTCTGTTTACTAAATGTGTAGGGCGTATCAGTGCACCTCATAATAGTGCTGAAACATGCGCAGCATTGCTCATCAACCACAAGTTTTCCAGATTTGGTTTACCCCAGCGAATCGAATCCGATCAGGGGACCCAATTCACTAGCTAAGTGATGACCAAAATGTGGAAAATACTAGGGGTTAAAAGAAAGCTCCATATTGCATATAGAGCTACGTCAAGTGGTGGTGTAGAGCATTACAACCAGTCCATTGTGAAAATCCTCAAAATGTTTGTGAGTGAAACAGGTAAGGACTGGGATGTAAAATTACCTCTAGTCCTAATGGCATTAAGAGCAACTCCAAGTAGTGCTACCAAGATGTCACCTTTTGAATTGATGACTGGTAGAAGAATGGTTCTACCTCAGCATCTACTGTACCGTACATCAGACCAGAACTTTATAAACGCTGCCAATATGCATCAATATGTGGAGAACCTAAGGAAGCACCTGCAATATGCCTTTGCATTTGCTCAAAGGAACTTAGAGGATGCTGCAACTGCCCCTAAAACCTATTATGATCTCAAAATATCAAAAAGGAATATGAAATAAATTATTAAGTTTATCTTTATAACTTTGGAAGAGATCAGGTTAGGGAGAAGTAAATTCTTCCATCATGGAAGGATCCTTTTGTCATTACTGACAAAATATCTCCAGTTGCCTATAAAACTAGGATACCTAAAAATAATACTTATGGATAAATGGGTCCATATTAATCAGTTGAGAGTGTGCCACTCTAGATCCCAACTACAAGTCATAGAGGGAGAATGAAGTGTCATATCCCCAAATGCACTAAAGAAATATTGTAGTTTAAAGATGCCTAGCTAATGCGCACAAGGGCTCAAAAATAATGGACTCTCTACATAGAAGACTGTCTATGATATATACTGTCAATACACTCACCAAGTACCACTGACTTTAAGCCAATTCAATTACATGTGTCCGACATATATTTAAATTGGAAGGGGGGATTATGTCAGGGCATCTGTGAGTAACATGAAACTACAGATAAACCACATGATTTGATATTCCATTTTAGTTAATATCAAATTTGACATAAATTGTGTGGGCTATAGCCATAACAGATCAACCCCCTTTTATCCTGATTAACAGAACATCTGAGAACAAAGGAATTGCTTTCAAAGATTTCCTGCCTAAGGTGTGAAGTTAAAGTTCCTATCAGATCACAAGCCAGAATGTCCCAATTATCTATTTAAAAGGAGGCCTGGGTAAAGAATTTTTCCCTATCTAAAAAACCAGTCGCTCCAGCTGTAAGGATAATAGAATATACAACCATTCTCAAAAGATGTAGCTCCTCTCATCTAAGTGTTAAGTTGTCCCTGCTAAGATCTAATAAACATTCTCAGTTGAGAAGACATCTGAACTCAAGTTACCTACATACATGTTGGAATGCTGTGACTAAGTTTTCATATGAAGTTATAGTGACAACATGTATATGTATGTGTATATATATATATATATATATATATGTGTGTATGATATATATGTATTGATCTAAATTATACTATATTGGATAAATGTCTGCTGCATTAATAGATGTATAATTGTTTGACATTTTTTAACAACAAAAATTTCTTTCATTTCAGACCTACGTCTGTTTTTTCATGCATTCAAAATTATTAGAAACGTGAAATATACTGTATTCATTTAAGATACAATACAATGCCAGGATGTTGAATGCTATGATTCTGTGAAGAAGGATGGTTAACAGTGAGCTGCTTATTAATATGATTACTAGAAGTATAATCATATTTAATATTAAAATAATCAGAGAGAATGACACTAAAGGGTCCCATATATGTTGGCCAGATAAGTTTATTAATCATGAAAATTATAGTAAATAAAATAAACTTTTTATAGGTTAGATAATTGAACTGTAGCAGCGTTGATGGTGAGACTGCATTTTTGGTTGTCTGCTGCCACCTATAATTCAATAATGTAATTACAACCAAAAGGCATTTGGCTACTCAGGGAGGCATTTCCAAAAATAACCTATGAGATGTTCAGATCCGAGAGCAAATCAGAGACAAGCATCGGTAAGGGCCCATCAAAATCTTGTGGGCATGATTAAGGAAGAGGAGGAGGCTTTTTTTTAATTTTGGATAAAGATGCATACACACTCTAAGATACAGAGAGACTCAAAGAAGCATTAACTGTTGGAGAGAAAAATACATACGCTTGGGCTAAGTATATTCTCTGCCATTTTTTGGGACACTTTCTTGAACAAGGAAAGATTAACAATTTGAGACTTGTATCTTTGCACATTGTGAGTAAATTTTTTATTGATGATCCACAAGAAACTCTGGAAGCTGAAACATTGATCTGGCTAAAGTATACGCGATTGATAAATATACATAAAATATGTTAATCAAAGGTATTTGGTAACTATAACTAGATTGCAGTTAGTAATTTTAAAAGGGCACCATTAGTATTTTAAGCTCATGTTTATAGTCCTGTGTAGTTTAACTAGTCATATTTAGTGCTATTAATTTATAAAGATATATTTTAGAATTTGCCTTATTGTAGAGAAAAATAATTTATTTGCTAGATAGGGTTTTACACTCAAGATTTAGACGTCAGTCATTATAGTGAACTCTTTCAGAACTGTACATAAACTGGTTATTGTGATTAAATCCCTGGTAGTTATTAATTAAGCATAGTAAATTGGTAATCCATATTGGACACTGAATTAGAATTATTGGTTAATAACAGAAGATTCTAGTATTTTATTGTGGTATTTTAATGTGATTATTGTGAATAAGTTAAATTGTAAAGGTATATTCTTATGATCTTTGTAAAAAATATTATAACAGCATAAGTGTGTATCATTTGATTCATAATCTGGTTCCATAAATATAATTCATGTTTATAACTTTAACTTATCGTAAAGAGTTTAGGAATACATTTTGATTTTAATTGTTTCGTATATGCATTTTAATTGGGGTTTATTTTAAAGAATAATTATTTAATACATTGTATTATAACCCAGCTATATACTGACATATGCAAGGGGTTATCACAATTTGCAAAAGGAAAATATTGGTTTCAGATCAACATTTCAAATTTTGTGTGAAAAAAATGTTTCCCACATTCTATGGCTTTTTTCATCCAACTTGTTTAAGAGACTGTTGGGGACATGCAATACTTCTGATGACAGGTAATCCTTATCAATAAAGATTTTTTTTCTTTAAATTAAGTGAAAACAGTATATACTGATTAGTAAAAAGCTTATATCTTTGTTTTATTTTACATGTCAGACTATTTAAAGAGGCAATGCATACCTCTTGCTTTTGTGTAACACTTGAGCTTATCCCCCTCTCCCTAAAGAGGATAAAAAACAAATTCTGTAAACAAGGTTTTCTATAAAATGCTACAAATTGCCTAAACCAGCCACTGCATTGCAGCACTTTGAATAAAACATTGGGTTCCAGAAAGTTGCTGTTTTGCCTGTCTAGGGGTTGTGGAACTAACATCATTTTTACAAAAAAGTAAAAGGTGTTTATTGTCTCATTAATACTAACAAAGGATTTGGGCTTCATGTGCTAAGCAGTGAATGCTGCTTTGGAGCCCTTGTGAGGTGATTGACAAGCCCTGCTGTCATGCCAGAGCAAGGGGCAGCATTGAACGAGGTGGGCACACAGGTTCCATAGCCAGAAATCTCACTGAACATATAGCCATTTGTGTCATAAGGTTATAGGATGTTATTATGCTAAGCTGTGGGAAATAAAGTCTGGAAAAACAGTGCTCAAGGGCAAGGCTCGTGCAACTTAATGTACTTTTATGGGCCATATAAGCAAACTAAGCTGATTTATACTTTTATACAGCCTGTTTGGTCTGGCTAGGCCAGAACCAAAAACCCAACTAGATCTTATACCTTCCAAAGTTTCCTGGAGGCTTTCCGGGACAAGGAAGCTAGGGAACTTTTTAACTGATATAATCTTAATTAGTGATCTAGATCATTGTTTCTCAACCGCGGTCCTAGTGCACAGGTGAAGTAATCAGCTGATCAGTAACCTTGGTAACCAACCTGCTCTCACTCATCAGCTGATTATTTAACCTGTGCTCTAGTTCAGCATGAAAACCTGGACTGTTGGGGGTACTTGAAGACCGCTTTGAGAAACACTGATCTAGATCAGCCTAATATTTTAGAATCTAAACAAAAACAAACACCAATAATGGTTATGATGATTCAGCAATAAAAACATTATTTGTGCTCAAAAAACATTGTTTAAAACACAAGTTTAAATTTTTACATCTCTAAAATATTTTTTTTCCATGGAATTCTTTAACCTGCAACGTATTTCCCCGCCATACCCAAAAGCCCCCCTTCTCTCCAAAAAAATAATAATAATAATTTTCCCACAAAAAATGCTGAACCTTATTGCCTTTCAAAACTGTAGCAACCTGAGCAGCAAACATTTCAAAATTTCAGTAAAATGTGTTTATTCCTTCAAAATTGAAAAACATTTGACAATTAGTATTAAACTGAAATTTTTTATTTAAATGGATAGAAGTCAAAAAGGAAATTTATGCTTACCTGATAAATTGATTTCTTCTACGATACGACGAGTCCACGGATTTCATCCATACTTGTGGGATATTATCCTCCTGCTAACAGGAAGTGGCAAAGAGCACCACAGCAGAGCTGTATATATAGCTCCTCCCTTCCCCTCCACCTCCAGTCATTTGATCGAAGGTTATAGGAAGAGAAAGGAAAAACTAAAAGGTGCAGAGGTGACTGAACTTGTAAATAAAAAATAATCTGTCTTAAATTGACAGGGAGGGCCGTGGACTCGTTGTATCGTAGAAGAAATCAATTTATCAGGTAAGCATCAAATTTCCTTTTCTTCTACAAGATACGACGAGTCCACAGATTTCATCCTTACTTGTGGGATGCAATACCAAAGCTACAGGACACGGATGAAAGGGAGGGACAAGACATAGACCTAAATGGAAGGCACCACTGCTTGAAGAACTTTCCTCCCAAAAACAGCCTCAGAAGAAGCAAAAGTATCAAATTTGGAAAATTTGGAAAAAGTGTGAAGGGACGACCAAGTCGCAGCCTTACAAATCTGTTCAACAGAAGCATCATTTTTAAAAGCCCATGTGGAAGCCACAGCCCTAGTAGAATGAGCCGTAATTCTTTCAGGAGGCTGCTGTCCAGCAGTCTTATATGCCAGGCGGATGATACTCCTCAGCCAAAAAGAAAGAGAGGTAGCCGTAGCTTTCTGACCCCTACGCTTTCCAGAATAAACAATGAATAATGAAGATGATTGACGGAAATCCTTAGTTACCTGTAAGTAAAAATTTAAGGCACGGACCACGTCCAGGTTATGTAACAGACGCTCTTTCTTAGAAGAAGGATTAGGACACAAGGAAGGAACAACAATTTCCTGATTAATATTCTTATTGGACACAACCTTGGGAAGAAAACCAGGTTTAGTACGTAAAACCACCTTATCAGAATGAAATATGAGATAAGGTGAATCACACTGTAACGCTGAAAGCTCAGAAACTCTTCAAGCAGAAGAAATAGCAACCAAAAACAGAACTTTCCAAGATAATAATTTAATATCTATGGAATGCATAGGTTCAAACGGAACCCCTTGAAGAACTCGAAGAACTAAATTCAAACTCCAGGGAGGAGTAATTGGTCTAAATACAGGCTTAATTCTGGTTAGAGCCTGACAAAAAGACTGAACATCTGGCACATCTGCCAAACGTTTATGAAACAAAATTGACAACGCAGAAATTTGTCCCTTTAAGGAACTCGCTGATAAGCCTTTCTCCAATCCTTCTTGGAGAAAAGACAGAATCCTAGGAATCCTAACTTTACTCCATGAGTAACCCTTGGATTCACACCAATAAAGATATTTACGCCATATCTTATGATAGATTTTTCTAGTGCAAGGCTTTCTGGCCTGTATTAAAGTACTTATAAACGAATCAGAGAATCCTAGCTTCGATAAAATCAAGCGTTCAATCTCAACGCAGTCAGCTGCAGAGAAATTAGATTTGGATGTTGGAAAGGACCTTGAATGAGAAGGTCCTGTCTCAAAGGAAGTTTCCACGGTGGCAGAGAGGACATGTCCACTAGATCCACATACCAAGTCCTGCGTGGCCACGCAGGCGCTATCAGGATCACTGAATCTCTCTCCTGTTTGATTCGAGCAATCACGCATGGAATGAGAGGAAACGGTAGAAACACATAAGCTAGGCTGAACAACCAAGGCACTGCTAAGGCATCTATCAGTTCGGCCTGAGGATCCCTCGACCTGGATTCGTATCTTGGAAGCTTGGCATTCTGTCGAGATGCCATCAGATCCAATTCCGGTCTGCCCCATTGGAGAATAAATGAGGCAAATACCTCCGGGTGAAGTTCCCACTTCCCCGGATGAAAAGTCTGTCGACTTAGAAAATCCGCTTCCCAGCTCTCTACTCCTGTGATGTAGATTGCTGACAGATGACAAGAGTGGGCCTCCGCCCAATGGATTATCTTGGATACTTCTTTCATCGCTAAGGAACTCCTTGTTCCCCCTTGATGATTGATATAAGCCACAGTTGTGATGTTGTCCGACTGGAATCTGATGAATTTGGCCGAAGCCAACTGAGGCCACGCCTGAAAAGCATTGAATATTGCCCTCAGTTCCAGAATATTGATTTGAAGTAGAGACTCCACCTGAGTCCAGACACCCTGAGCTCTCAGGGAATTCCAGACTGCACCCCAGCCCAGAAGGCTGGCGTCCGTTGTCACTATCACCCATGAGGGTCTGCGGAAACAAGTCCCCTGGGACAGATGATCCGGCGACAACCACCAAAGAAGAGAGTCTCTGGTCTCTTGATCCAGATTTATCTGAGGAGATAAATTCGCATAGTCCCCATTCCACTGTCCGAGCATGCACAGCTGCAGTGGTCTGAGATGAAAGCGAGCAAACTGAATGATGTCCATTGCCGCTACCATTAATCCAATTACTTCCATACACTGAGCCACTGATGGCCGAGGAATGGGCTGAAGTGCTCGGCAAGTATTTAGAATATTTCCTCCATCAGAAATGTTTTCATGGCTACCAAGTCTATCAGAGTTCCCAAGAAAGGAACCCTTGTCTGTGGAATAAGTGAACTTTTCTCTATGTTCACCTTCCAACCGTGAGTTCTCAGGAAAGACAACACTGTGTCCGTGTGAGACTTTGTCAGTTGATATGTTGACGCCTGGATCAGAATATCGTCCAGATAAGGCGCCACTGATATGCCTCGCAGTCTGAGAACCGCCAAAAGAGACCCTAGAACCTTTGTGAAGATTCTGGGTGCTGTGGCCAACCCGAAGGGAAGAGCCACGAACTGATAATGTTTGTCCAAGAAGGCAAACCTTAGAAACTGATGATGATCCTTGTGGATAGGAATATGAAGGTAAGCATCCTTCAAGTCCTCTCTTTTTATCTGGTCTGCAGATAATCTTGAAAGATGAAATCCAATTGATATGAATTCCAATTGATAACCGTGGGTCACTATTTCTAGTGCCCAGGGGGTTCTGAACATCTCTTGTCAAGCCTGGGCAAAGAAAGAGAGTCTGCCCCCTCCTAGATCCGGTTCCCGGATCGGGGGCCGCCCCTTCATGCTGTCTTCGTAGCAGCAGCGGGCTTTTTGGATTGTTTACCTTTATTCCAGTTCTGGTTGAGTCTCCAGACTGACTTAGATTGGTTACTATTCCCTTCCTGCTTTGTGGAAGAAGAGGAAGCGGAGGGTCCTCCTTTAAAGTTCCGAAAGGAACGAAAATTATTTTGTTTACCCCTCATCTTAACAGACTTATCCTGAGGTAGGGCATGGCCTTTACCTCCTGTAATGTCAGAAATTATTTCCTTCAATTCAGGCCCAAAAAGGGTCTTACCTTTAAAAGGAATAGCTAAAAGCTTAGTTTTTGATGACACATTAGCAGACCAAGATTTGAGCCACAATGCTCTACAAGCTAGAATAGCAAATCCTGCATTTTTCGCCGCTAATTTAGCAATTTGAAAAGCGACATCGGTAATAAAAGAATTAGCTAGCTTGAGAGCCTTAATTCTATCCAAAATGACATCTAACGGGGTCTCAACCTTAAGAGACTCTTCCAGAGCCTGAAACCAAAAAGCTGCTGCAGTAGTTACTGGAACAATGCAAGCCGTAGGTTGTAAAAGAAAACCCTGATTAATAAATAATTTCTGTAGAAGACCCTCTAATTTTTTATCCATAGGGTCTTTGAAAGCACAACTGTCCTCAATGGGTATAGTTTTACCATTAGCAAGGGTAGATATTGCTCCCTCTACCTGAGGGACCGTTTGCCATGAGTCCCGAATGGTATCTGATATGGGAAGCATTTTCTTAAAATTAGGAGGGGGAGAAAACGGTATACCTGGTCTATCCCATTCCATTTTTATAATTTCCGAAATTCTTTTAGCAAACGGAAAAACATCAGTGTAAGTAGGAACTTCTAGATATTTATCCATCTTACACAATTTCTCTGGTGGTATTACAATAGGGTCACAATCATCCAGAGTCGCTAAAACCTCCCGAAGTAACAGGCGGAGGTGTTCAAGCTTAAATTTAAAGGACATAGTGTCCGAATCTGTCTGAGGTAATACATTCCCTGAGTCTGAAATTTCTCCCTCAGACAGCAATTCCCTGACCCCCAACTCAGAACACTGTGAGGGAACATCGGAAATAGCTAATAAAACATCAGAGGATTCAGTATTTACATATATACCTGACCTACTGCGTTTACCCGGCAACACCGGTAATTTAGATAATACCTCTGTAAAGGTAGTTGACATAACTGCAGCCATCTCCTGCAGAGTAAAAGAATTAGACGCACTAGAAGTACTTGGGGTCGCTTGTGTGGGCGTTAAAGGTTGTGACACTTGAGGAGAATTGGATGGCATATCCTGATTCTCTTCAGACTTAAAATCATCCTTAGACACACTTTCTTGACCTAAAATATGGTCTTTACAATGTAAGGCTCTTTCAGTACAAGAGGTACACAATGTTAAAGGGGGTTCCACAATATCTTCTAAACACATAGAACAATGAGATTCCTTAATGTCAGACATGTTGAACAGACTAGTAATAACCACAGAAGTCGTTTAAACACTTTATTTATTGCTTAAATATACTTTTTGAAAAACGTGTACTGCGCCTTTAAGAAAATAAAAAGTGAACAATTTTTCCAAAACTGCCTAAATAACGTTAAATTGTCTCAAAATTTAACTAAAACTCGTTGGTTTATCCAAAAATTACTGCACCCCAATAGTAAGGGGAGAATAAGGCTCTAAAGTAACTTATAAAAGCAAAACATCAGTTCACATCAAAAATACCTCCTGCACCTCGCGACAGCTCTGCTGTGGCGCCTACACTCCGGACCAGAGATACACTGTCCAGGAGCAACCGGAGTTACTGCTTGCTGCAGCCTAGTCAGAAGAAAGTGCGCATCTGAGCGTGCAAAAATAAGCCCCGCCCCTTGAGGCAGATGCCGGAGTAGGCCCAATCACAACCGCATGGAGAAGCGGTTTTACATCAAGCTAAGTGGAAACACATATACACCCCAAAACACATCCCAGTAAGTCATACTGGTTATAAAAAATAAAAACTCTAAAAATGTTTTTGTTTGTGCCTCTCCCATAGTGTCATGCCCTTATAATGTCAACTAGCAAAAAATAAGTAACACTATATATATAGTATAACAGGTCTACTGCTTACCCCATTCCCATACAGGGAAATAAATGCCAGCCAGTTCTGATATATCAAGTCTCTTCAGAAATAAAAGGCTGCACATACCTTAATGCTGCTTGTAGCATGAAACCGGTCTCCACACTGAAGATGTCTCATGTGTTACCTTCAGAAGTCTTGTAGGGACCAGCGTGGATCTTAGTTACAACTGCTAAGATCATCAACCTCAAGGCAGAAATCTTCTTCCATAACCCCCTGAGGAAAATAGTACACACCGGTACCATTTAAAATAAAAAACTTCTTGATTGAAGAAAATAATACTAACACAATTTACCTCTTCCTAGTATAACACAGGCAGAGAGAATGACTGGGGGTGGAGGGGAAGGGAGGAGCTTATGCTTACCTGATAAATTGATTTCTTCTACGATACGATGAGTCCACGGCCCTCCCTGTCAATTTAAGACAGATTATTTTTTATTTACAAGTTCAGTCACCTCTGCACCTTTTAGTTTTTCCTTTCTCTTCCTATAACCTTCGATCGAATGACTGGAGGTGGAGGGGAAGGGAGGAGCTATATATACAGCTCTGCTGTGTTGCTCTTTGCCACTCCCTGTTAGCAGGAGGATAATATCCCACATGAAGGATAAAATCTGTGGACTCGTCGTATCTTGTAGAAGAAAAAGAAATGTACATGGGTGCATTTCAATTTTAAATAAAAGCATTTTGCAATCTACTTCCATTAGCCATTTAGCAAAAATGCTTCTAGTAGAAGTTATTACTGTTTCAGCGACATACACACATATGCTATGTGTGAATAGAGGATCAAGATTCAAACACCGTGCTTGCTCAGAGAGCTTGCGATGGTGTATATTGTGTTGATAAAGAATTTGAGTCATACAGCCACTGCTTACTCTCTGAGAATGACTGGAGTTGTAATGCTGGTGCACAGCACTCACAACATATGTGCGTATGATGCTGAAAAAAACGAAATCATTTTACAAGAAGCATTTTTTTGCTAATGGAAGTATGTTGCAAAATGCTTTTATATAAAACTTAAACGCACCCACTCTCATTTTACATATACCTTTCAATCCTTTCTAAAGTTAAATTATAGATGTATTTCTAGCAGCTAAAATAAAATGGTGCTGAAACAGAAACTATAATCTAGCAATAGTCAACCAGTATCTTTAATATATGGAGTAATACTAAATATTATTGTGTGCTGTACAAAACAAAATGGCATTGGATATTGGGAAGCCTATAGTTGTCTGAACTGGTCAACTTAGTTTTCCGCATATAAAATAGAGTTGATCGAAAAGTTTCATCAAGTTTCATTCAAAAAAACAAACACACGCACCCATTTATTGAGGCAAAGTATCTGTTTTTAGCATATAAAATTAAGTTAACTATAGTTCTGTTTCCTGTTAACAAATAACCTATTATATAGGCAAACCAGGCCTTAGCTTTTGCCAGGGTAGGCACATGTCAGCATAGATCTTGATAAAGGCCTTGAACGGCTGAAACGCGTTGATGCGTATTATCACTTGGATTACTGCCTAAGAATTAATCCGTTTTGGATACAGAGCACTCTGTATACCACATTTGGAAAGTGGACTCTATAAGAAGCATTTTTTAACTAACTGCAATTGATACAGCTCACAGCAAAACTACCATTGGAGGATACTGGTCACGTGACTATTACTGACTAGAGAGGATTGCGATCCCCTGGATAATAGCGCATTGGAGAAGCACCACGCCAGTGAAATTGATTGCAAGGTAATTGACTGATTTGGGGCTTACAAAGTACCATACAGCTTGGGGGAACTACTACTATTTTACTTACCCATTCATCTATCTGCTAGTTTGCTGAGCTGACTGCTGCAAAAAGTAGCAATCGCAGGTAAATATTTTACTGAAGAGTACTAAACATTCTCCAGCGTTCTATGTGATATCTCCAAACTTTGCCTAATTTACTTTATTTGGGACTACTTTTTTAGGAGTTTATCTCCCAACAAATTCATCTCTAAATAGAGGTTTTATTGCCTAAAAAATGTTGGCCTATATATACACACATTTTTTAGTAATGTTAGCCACCAGTGGTTATTTTTCTAAACGTATTTTGACATTCTTTTTATGTATCTTTGTGTCCTTATTGTTTTATTAAATTGTAACCATATTTGAGTTTGCAAGCATTTTAGTATTTACTTGATATACCTGGTATTTACCAATAATAATAACTTTTAGATCCCACAAAATTCAGCTTTTGAGCACAGAGACTTGTCTTTTTATATTGTTTACTTCTAAACGCTTGCAGAGGGCATTTTCTTTTTTGTCCCATGCTTGTAATATTGCATTAATACAATTAGAGTAACTTTCTGCACTTTACACATGTCAGCATAGATGTCGTGAGTAATTTATTTGGCAGTGTGTCTGCTAGTAAACCCTATAAACTGCACTGAGTCAGTAGCATTTAACTGGACACAAACAGAAGCCACAGCCTAACCGCTAAATTAAAAGGAACATGTCATACACAGGTCACAACTGCAAAAACCATTATCATGGTTAATACATTGATACAGGCAGAAATAACTTGTGAAAGTGCACAGAAGAGATCTTGACGTGGTCCTGGGATTTAAACATTTGGCAAAAATTACATAACTATTTTGTTGTTGATTTTAATTTTGCTGTGTACTTGCAAGAGTGTCAGACGTTGTGTGTTGTGTTGATAATTTTGTTTTGTCATTTCCCTATGGGCTTTTTACCCAGACTGGTCAGGGGTTTACTGCCTGGGTTGCTGAGATCTGTACAGCTGTCTGTGAGTATTCAGGGCTGTGAGTTTTACATAGGATGTGTAGTTGTACCCAGTCCAGTTTGAGAGTGAAGTCAATTTATGTTTATTTATTTATTTATTTATATATATATATATATATATACATATATATATATATATATATATATATATATATATATATATACACATATATATATATACACACACACACATTTTACAGTGAATTACACATTTTACACTTCTGTAATCTGTCTGTAACAGGCAAACAGACATGGATACGGTCATTTGTTAGGTATCAAACTGTCACACTCTATACAATGCCTTGCAAACATATTCAGACCTTTGAACAATTTTCACATTTTACTAAAAAGAAAAACAGTATACTGTATATATTGAACTTTTCCTCTTTGTGGTACTTTGAAAACATTTAATTTAAAAAAGAATATATTTTAAGGTGACATTGGTTACCTTAAATGAAGTGTACACAAATATTCAACACCTCTGCTCTGGAAGCTCCATGTTTACACAAATAGTGATTGGTGTCTACTTGTGAGATACTCTAGATAAGGATTATTGGTGAGCCTCTATTTCTGAAGGAATCCTGTGACACTGAAGAACACAGAGCATTCCATAGGAGTAAGAGATACTTACAACAGTTAGGAAAAGGGTGTAAAGTAATATTGACGTGTTTGGACATTACAGTTTGCAGTGCTGGATTAATTACTGAAAGCAGAGTCTTCATAACAGTATCCGAAAACTGCTGAGAAATGGTTGGTCTTAAAATCTTAGCAACCAAGCAGAGAGGAGACTTGTGAGGAAAGCCAATAGAGAGGCTAGTGGCTGAGATTGAAGTAATTGTAGCCCAGTCAACTTCAAGAGCTCTACATCAAACTGGCTTATAAAGGAGGACAGTAAGAAAAAACAGCCATATGAAAGTACGTCTTGAGTTTGCTAAAAAGGATGAGACTGGTTAGCTAAAATATGGTAAAATGCAGGCGGGTTAGCATGCGTACTAAAAAATCAAAGTAAAATGTTTGCGTGTGAGGATTTCGGTATTGTGACCGTTGGCCCCATTGACTTCAAAGGAGCGCATTATTAAAAATAGAAAAACACATATCGCTCGGGTGCTAACCCAACACTGTAAGCATTAATTACAGTGCTAAACCTGGAGGTAGTAATGCATATTTTACTTTCCTATGTTCTACACATATTTACACACATATACACATATATATATATATACACACATATACATATATATATATATATATATATATATATATATATATATATATATATATATATATATATATATATATATATATATATAATATAGCAAAGTTCAGTATCTGCACTCTCACCAACTCTCCACAGCTGTCAGGGTGCTCTCAGGAGTATGTAGTAGGTAAATGATTCAAAGCACTCTCTGGACTTCAGATAATTAAGGCAAACCTGTCCCTTCTTCTGACAGTCAAACAATGCAAAAATCAAACTTAAATAGGCCATTCAGACCCTCCCCTGTATTGCTACCAATCACAGGTAAGCGTGTGCAAAAGTGAAGACCACACCAAAATAAGGTGTGGGCAAGTAATAGTGTATTATGTGTATTTATAAAAGTGTAAAACATATATAAAGCTAAAAAATCATCATTAGTGTAATCCTCATATATCCAAGTGAGCTTTGATCATGATAATTAAATTACAAAAACATATTAGTGTAAGCTAACATAATATATGTTAAGGATTCACCCCTCCTTTAGAGTGCTCAAAATGGACTCTACCACTGTTCAGTGGAACCACCCCTATTCATTGATAGGTTTTAATCCACAGTCACAATACTATTATATAATATGACTATCAGGATCATCAAAACTTTAAACCAAGCTATTTCCTATTGTTGTAATTTAATTTGTTTGTTTTTTTTTCAGGCAAAAGAGCAGTTTTCTTTGGGGCATGCCCCCACAAAAGGCCCTTTTAAGGGCTGGTAAGGTAAAAGAGCTTTGAACTTTTTTTAATTCAGAATAGGGTAGGGATTTTTTTTTATTTTGGGGGGCTTTATTATTTTATTAGGGGGCTTAGAATAGGTGTAATTAGCTTAAAAATCTTGTAGTCTTTTTTATTTTTTGTAATTTAGTGTTTGTTTTTGTAATTTAGTTTAGTTTATTTAATTGTATTTTTAGATAGATATTTGTAGTTTATTTAATTTATTGATAGTGTAGGTGTATTTGTAACTTAGGTTAGGATTTATTTTACAGGTAATTGGGTAATTATTTTAACTAGGTAGCTATTAAATAGTTAATAACTATTTAATAGCTATTGTACCTAGTTAAAATAATTAACAATTTACCTGTAAAATAAATATAAACCCTAACATAGCTACAATGTAATTAATTATATTGTAGCTATCTTAGGGTTTATTTTATAGGTAAGTATTTAGATTTAAATAGTAATATTTTAGTTTATAATATGAATTAGATTTATTTAATAAGAATTTAGGTAGGGGTGTTAGGGTTAGATAGAGTTAATATAGTTAATATAAATACTATAGTAACTATATTAACTATATTAACCCTAATATAATTAGGGTTAATATAGTTAATATATATAATGTAATAACTATATTAACTATAATATACTTAGGGTTAATATAGATAATATAGCTGGCGGCGGGGTAGGTAGATTAAATTAGGGGTTAATAATTTTAATATAGATGGTGGCGGTGTAAGGGGCTTACATTAGGGGTTAATACCATTAATATAGGTGGCGGCGGTGTAGAGAGGGCAGGTTATAGGGCAAAAGAGCTGTTAACTTTGGGGCAAAGCCCCGCAAAAGGCCCTTTTAAGGGCTGGTAATAGAGCTTATTACTTTATGGATATTAGATTAGGGGTTAATAATATTAATATAGCTGGCAGCGGTGTAAGGGGTCAGATTAGGGGATAGATCAGGTAGATGGCGGCGGTTTTAGTGGCTCACATTAGGGGATAGATCAGTTAGATGGTGGCAGTTTTAGGGGCTCACATTAGGGGATAGATCAGTTAGATGGTGGCGGTTTTAGGGGCTCACAGTAGGGGGTTAGTTTATGTAGATGGCGGCGGTTTAGGGGTTAAATACTTTATTAGGGATTGCGGCGGGGGATCGCGGTTGACAGGTAGATAGACATTGTGCATGCGTAAGGTGTTAGGTTTTATTTAGCAGATCGCTGTTGACAGGTAGATAGACATTGCGCATGCGTTAGGTGTTAGGTTTTATTTAGCAGATCGCGGTTGACAGGTAGATAGACATTGCGCATGCGTTAGGTGTTAGGTTTATTTTGTAGCTAGTTTAGGGAGTTACGGGGCTCCAATAGTCAGCGTAAGGCTTCTTACGGCTGCTTTTTGTGGCGAGGTGAAAATGGAGTAAGATTTCTCCATTTTCGCCACGTAAGTCCTTACGCTGTATATTGGATACCAAACTGCGCTGGTTTGGTATACCTGCCTATGGCCCAAAAAACTACGGGCGACGGCAGAAATATACGCGCGTAACTTCTAGGTTACGCCGTATATGTGATACCAAACCAGCGCAAATATTGGCGTCGCCAGCTTTTGCGGGCGACGATTTTTATCGGATCGAGCCCTAGGAGTGTGCACATAAGTTGAGATCTATATGGTTGCAATGTTATAAACTATAAATATAATTGTATACATCATTTTAAAATGATATGAGGTTATTAAGTGCACACAGCATAATCTGTTGTTAAAAAATGCATTCAAACATTAGGGAGTCATAAATACAAAATGAGAGTAGTGACCATATTTCCCTGTCACATTGGACATGTGCGTTTCTCTGTAGTTATGAAAACGCATGAGAAAACCATGGGGTTCTTTTACTATTTGTCATTGGCTTCATAATCTGAATGTAAGAAAACCAGGTGTTGCTGATTTGATGAATATATAAATCAAGCATCTTAGCAAAATGTAAACAGCCTTGCATCAAACAGATTAGAATGCCATAAATTCTAAATTACCCAAGTAGGATAAAATACAATACCTAATATAAGCATGCAGTTGTAGTAATAAAGCAGGCCAACCAAAGCAATGATGTATTTAGCAATGTCACACATGAGTGAATTCATCCAGCTTTAGTCGTGCAAAACACTGAAAATACACTCTCAAATTTGGATAATAACTTTTATGAAACAAAATAAAAAGTATGGTTTTTTTCACATATTACAGCAATGATACATAAAGGATTAAATTCCCTTTTGTCCTGAAGAAATCCCTTAACTAAAAGGTCAACCCAATACACAATAAAGACATATTTATTATCATCAAGCAGAAAAAAACATATGCATAACGTTTTTTAATTTAAAACAAATAAATTAGGTGGAGGCAATCAGTCCTAAGTAATTAGCCATACAAAGATGATCATAGGCCCAGCTATCAGACAGAGGCATTTCATTCAGGAGCTTTTCGGCCCACCACATACCTAAGGAGATGCACCCCCATGCCAACACTCAACCCTCTCTGTCTGCAACCTGGGCCAAGACCATCCACCTATCAAGGGTGTAATATCAAACTAAGCTCCAAACAGTACTTTCAGGGTCAGTGAGTCATACAGCATGCTGTGCCCAGGGGAGCTGAGACTACTATCCTCAGACTTCTAGCGCTAGGTCAACAAACTCTCCTCCTAACTCTGGCAAACTAAGGATCTCATAAGGAAGTCCAACAAATGGATTGCCGACCACAACAAATTGCAGGGAGGAAAGGTGGGGAAGCTTCTGGAATCCACAGGAAAAGAGGCTGAAGAACCTATGTTTTTTACTTACAAGGCGAGAAAAAAAACAGCACACTACAATGCTACAAAGCAGCAACACACACATACAGATATTGTGAAACAACTGAACAAACTCCTTGCCTACAAATTCAACCCAATACACAATAAAACAATAAACAAAGATGGGAGTTTATTTATATATTTGTATTTATTATCAAGTACAAAAACAGCAAGTATAACTTTTCAAATTTAAACCAATAACTTATAGGTTGTTGTAATCTTTACTCCTGCAAAGATGGTCACAAGCCTAGGCCGCCAACATCAAGCGAAGACCAACTACCAAACTAACAGAAAGAGGCATTTCCCACAGGAACTCTTCAGCCTGCAGTAAACCTGAGGAACAGCACTATCAGGCCCGAACCTGGGGACATTGCCCCTCTCACAATGGCTGTCACTCAACCCTCTCTGTATGGAGCCTGGGCCATGATGAACCTCTACAAGAGAGTAGGACCATTAATTTAACAGCCACACTCTTGCCCTTACTAATCAACACCTTAAAGTATTAGGAATAAAGTATGAAGTATATAAGCCAAAAATAAAAACATTCTAATATTTAAGAATCTAGATAGTTGTACAAATAAAATGCTAACTCATGTTCAACATTTAAAAGGCTGTTTGTGGTAAAATAAACTGTGTTTCCATAAAAACTGATTGTTTTGGGGGGTTTCTCATGTTGCAAAAGTGTTATTTATTACAACTAACTGAAAAAGACTAGGCAATTATTAGAGATATGACCTAACACTACAGAATCATGTCTGCACCTTGAGTGCTATCTTCCTGCCCCAACCCACTTCTATTCCATTATCTCTACACCTACCTTGTTTACATGACCTCTCTACATCTGACTGCTCTGTATATCGCCATTTCTGTCAAACCTTTCATCCATCAATCTCTACATCAATTCCTATTACCCCAATTTCTCTGTCTATCCCTATAACTATTTTCTAAAATAGCTATCCATAGATTTATTTCACTCAGCCTAAGCTCTGATATTTAATGTAACTATAGTTAAAAGGTGCAAAAATGGTTACCTTAAAGGGACATTGTACACTAGATTTTCTTTGCATAAATGATCCATTTATATAGCCCATTTGGGAGTGTTTTTGTAAAAATGTTTAGTTTTGATTATTTTTAAATAACATTGTACTGATTTTCACACACCTCTGTGGGTGTCCCAGCCTAACCTCATCAACGGTGTTCAATTGGGAACTTCTAAGTAAGTTTTTAAAAGGTTTTATACTGGATTTTTATATCAGTATCTGTGCATATTATTCTTTATAGTAGTGTCTATTACATGCAATTATATGAAAATTGGTATGTATGTATGTGTGTGTATGTGTATATATATATATATATATATATATATATATATATATATATATATATATATATATATATACACAGTTGTATGCAAAAGTTTAGGCACCCCTGACAATTTCCATGATTTTCATTTATAAACAATTGGGTGTTTGGATCAGCAATTTCATTTTGATCTATCAAATAACTGAAGGACACAGTAATATTTCAGTAGTGAAATGAGGTTTATTGGATTAACAGAAAACATGCAATATGCATCAAAAACTAAATTAGACAGGTGCATAAATTTGGGCACCACAACAGAAATATTTCATTAATATTTAGTAGAGCCTCCTTTAGCAGAAATAACAGCCTCTAGACGCTTCCTATAGCCTGTAATGAGTGTATGGATTCTGGATAAAGGTATTTTTGACTATTGACTGGGATGGCCATTTCAGAACATTGTACTTGTTCCACTGCATAGATTTTGAGCAGTGTTTTGGGTCGTTGTCTTGTTGAAATATCCAGCCCCGGTGTAACTTCAACTTTGTGGCTGATTCATCAACATTATTCGCAAGTATCTGCTGATATTGAGTGGAATCCATGCGACACTCAACTTTAGCAAGATTCCCAGTACTGTCACTGGCCACACAGCCCCACAGCATGATGGAACATCCACCAAATTTTACTGTGAGTAGCAAGTGTTTGTCTTGGAACGCTGTGTTCTTTTGCCGCCATGCATGACACCCCTTGTTATGACCAAATAACTCAATCTTTGTTTCATCAGCCCAAAGCACCTTCTTCCAAAATGAAGCTGGCTTGTCCAAATGTGCGTTTGCATACCTCAAGCGACTCTGTTTGTGGCGTGTGTGCAGAAAAGGCTTCTTCCGCATCACTCTCCCATACAGCTTCTCCTTGTGCAAAGTGCGCTGAATTGTTGAACGATGCACAGTTACACCATCTGCAGCAAGATGATGTTGTAGGTCTTTGGAGGTGGTCTGTGGGCTGTTTTTAACTGTTCTCACCATCCTTTGCCTCTCCAATATTTTACTTGGCCTGCCACTTTTGGCCTTAACAAGAACTGTGCCTGTGGTTTTCCATTCCCTCACTATGTTCCCCACAGTGGACACTGACAGCTTAAATCTCTGCAATAGCTTTTCGTAGCCTTCCCCTAAACCACATTGAACAATCTTTGTTTTCAGGTAATTTAAAAGTTGTTTTGAGTCCCCCATGTTGCCACTCGTCAGTCAAAGAGAACAACAACTTGCAATTGGCCACCTTAAATACCTTTTCTCATGATTGAATGCACCTGTCTATGAAGTTCAAGGCTTAATGGGCTCACCAAACCAATTGTGTGTTCCAATTAATCAGTGCTAGATAGTTACAGGTATTCAAATCAAAAAAATGACAAGGGTGCCCAAATTCACCAGTCTAATTTTGTTTGGATGCATATTGCACATGTTCTGTTAATCCAATAAACCTCATTTCCCTACTGAAATATTACTGTGTCCAGTTATTTGATAGATCAAAATGAAATTGCTGATCCAACACCCATTTATTTATAAATGAAAATCATGGATAATTATATATATATATATAGGTCCCTATAAAAGGAAAAGTATTTTTTTTTTGCAATGCATTTAACGCATTACAGAAAGCAATGACAAGTTTTTACCTGCAGCTAAACCAAAAGGGAAAACACATGTGACAATAGAAGTAAATTAGCATTCTCTATCTAAATCCTGAAACTTTACTTTTGACTTTTCTGCCCCTTTAAGGAGTCAAAACAATCTTGTTTAATAAAATATTTTGGAGAAGCGGCAGGCAAGAACTTGCAATTGCTTTCTGCAATGCGTTTAAACAATAGTATGGGACTATATAAGGCAATATGCTTACATAGCTACAGTTATATTTTGCCCTTAAAGGGATTTAAAAACTAAACATTTTCTTTTGTGATTCAAACAGACCATACAATTAAAAAAAAAAGTTTCCAATTTACTTCTGTTATCAAATTTGCTTGGTTCCCATCATATTCTTTGCAGAAGAGATGCCTAGATAAGTGTCTGTAGCACTGCATGGCAGGAAATAGGGCTGTCATTAGGGGCTCGATTTATCAAGCCACGGCGGACAGGGGTGTACATATGCGCCCCTGTCCGCCACAGCTCGCCTCTGGCAGACTGAATTCCATTGGCGGAATTGAGCTTTGCACAAGAACACTATTTTGCGCCCTTGTGCAATGCTGCCCCCTGCCTGCGCACAGGCAATCACGTGCGGCAAGGAGCTGTCAATCTTCCCGATCGGATGAGACCGGGGAGATTGAAATTCTCCACCTAAGAGGTGGAGAAGAGTTAGGGAAGCAGCCGCCTAATGACCTGCAGTCGTAGGCAGGCGAATATAGGCAAAGCCTTTGATAAATTGACCCCTCTTGCTAATGGATAACATTCTTACAAAATTGTTGCCATATACTGCTCCAGACACATGCATGTCCCAAAATGTACTTGTCTGCTTTTCAACAAAAGATACCAAGAGAATGAAGAAACATTATTAAAGTTGTAAATAAGAAAGTTGTTTGAAAGTTCATGCTCTATCTGAATCAAGAGCCAAAAATGCTGGTTTCATGACCCTTTAACCTGTGATGCATTTAGAACATAAAGCTGATATGAAAGAAACCAAATCTACATAGGATTAAAAGAAGTAGGTATTTATATTTACAGAACACTAGACAATGAAAACAAGGCAATATTCATTTCAGTTGGCAATAGAACAAGAAAAGACTACCTTTGTTACATCAATAATAATAATAATAGTAATAATTAAAGACAGACTTCTGAGCAGAACACAAAGAACAGGATAACTCCCTACCTTAAACAGCAGCAACACTTCCTTGCTGTCATTTTCCAAAGACCAAAGGGTCTTCCTTGCCACCTCCTGCAGGGGGACGTTAGGACCCAGGGTGGAGCGTCTCAGGATGGAGAAGGACAGGGTAATTTCTGTAAAAAACAGGAAGGGCAGAAGCAGGAGAGGAAACAAGCAATGTTTATTTGGTAGCTGTGCTTTATCTCACAGACAAAATACCTGAACACGTGTTACTACACAAAGGAACTCTGAAAAAAGTGCTTGGTTTAATATCAAAATTGCAATATTTTACACACACTGCAGTTATTGTAACATAGCCAGGAGTATTGTAACAAATACCCTGCCCTAAAAGGGCTTGCACTCTGTATCTAAGAACATATAACTTAACTTACCCGACTTCAAAAACCCTTGTATGGGATTTAAAGGGGTATGAAACCTAAGCTCCTAAGCTTACATTCCTGCTTTTCAAATAAAGATACCAAGGGAAATTGATAATAGGAGTAAATCAGAAAGTTGCTTTCAATTGCATGCTCTATCTGAATTATGAAAGAAAAAATTTGGGTTTCATATCCCTTTAAATAATTTTTTTAGCATTTGTATTACTATTTGTACAAATCAACTGCAATATGAACAGCAACAAATATCTAATAAAAATGTGTTCAACATACTGATTAACCAGTTCATGTCACCATCACATTTGAAAGAGTCACTTAGCTTTTTGTCTATATAAAGATTTTATAAACTAGATCAGTGCTGGTGTCCGGACACTGAGGTGTCGCATTCTATAGCTGAGGGCATCTCACTTCCAGGTGCCCCAGTTATTTATTTATAGGTATTTTATTCTTAAAACTTTGCACAATACTTTCTGATACTGTCTATTTACACTTCAGTATATTACTGTATTACTTTAACTGTATACATGAGGTGACAAACAAATATAAACATATTTTAGTCTTTTCACATGATTTGCAGAAATACTCTGTGACACACATACAATTATAATTATCTGTGTATATCTATCTGTGTAGGTGCCACTGCAGACTCAAATTGCATTGTTGCTCAAAGGTTATTGTCAGCTACACACACATGCCAGTCCTGCATATGAGAGATCAATAAAGGTAGTTCTTTTATTTAAGTGCTGTGGAGTTTCAGACCGTGAATTTGGTGTGAGGGTGGTTAGTGACCTCTGTGCACTTGGAAATGTGGTGTATAGCTCAGGAGTGCTTATACGTTAAAAGGGTTAAACACAAATTTAAATGCTAGAAGTCACATTTTATTATTTCACTTTTATGTCAATGTATTCACTGTTAATTGGGGAAATACAATATATTGACTATCTTACAATAAATCTAGCTATCCAATTTTATATACCCCCCAGCTAATCCAAATCATGTATGCCACTGAACCAGTAAGGAACATTTCTACATTTTGAATTTATGATTGCAATATAACTTTTCAAGCAGCAAATATTGAGGAAGGGTATTGGTGGAGATCCTATATTAGAGTCTGTCTGAATAACAAAAGGGGACACCCCCTTGCCATAGATATATTGGCATATGTGTTATCTAATCAGTGACATATACCTAGGTATTGCATTACACATTGGTATAAGCATGGCATATGTGTTTGTTAAAATGTGCACAGATGGAACCTGATGGAAAATAAATAAGCATTGCCCTTCAAATGAAAAGTTAGTCACCCTTGCAGTGCAAATTCAATCACAGACATATACAACAATATTAAATACCTTTCTAAATCCATTATTTCATATTTAATACAATTCTAAAACTTTTGTATGAAAATATAATATTTTGTTATTATTATTCTGCCTATGACATATAGTATTTTTTTTTTTAAAAAAAAAACAAGCACATAAACAATTGCTGTACAATAAAGCTTGTTTACTTTATAAAGTTAATAAATTGGCCCTTAAATGGAATCAATAATTTTGAAATAATTTTCAACTACTCAGATTACATATACAACAAGGCAGGATGAAGCCACTGCCAAAGTAAACTTCAGTGATCAACTATAGTTTATGTGGTATCTGAGGCAGTCTTGAGGAAAAAAAAACATTGGCACAGTATGTTTTGGCTGCTACATAGTCAGGACAAAAAACATGCATTGAAATGTATTGTGGGTCCTTTTTTTTATTTTAATGAAGCTTAGTAACATAAAAATGTTGGTAACAGGTAAGCAAAGCAAGTCTATATTTGATTACCTTCTCTAAATTTACTATCACATCAAGCAGAGCAGATTAAATATAAACTATATTTTGAATTACTCAAGACAACTTAGCTTGTGCTATACTTTTGTCTGTTCAAATTTATAGCGTTAAAGGGACTAAAACCCATTTTTTTTTCTTTCATTAATAAGATATAGGATACAAATTTAAACAACTTTCAAATTTACTTCTATTATTATCAAATTTGCTTCATTCTCTTGGCCTCTTTTGTTGAAGCAGCAGCAATGCACTACTGGGAGATAGGTGAGCATGTTGCGTGTGTTAAAGGGACATTAAACACTAAAAAAATGCTAGATAGAACAATGCATTCAAATAAAGATTAGTTTGAGAATAACATGTTGATGTATTTTTAAAGTTCATTTAACAGTTTAACTATTAACAAAATAAGCATACAATTTTAGTGTCTATAAAACAATGGAAGCTGCCATGTTGTAACTTAGGTTACCTTCTCTGTTATGGCCAATTAGGGACAGTTATAAATAGGTCACTCAAGTGTGCAGCCAATGGCTGTGTGGAATACAACAATGTTCTGCAATTCCATTTCTAAAAAGGAACTGAAAAGCTCTAAATTTAAGAATGGAATTACAGAAAAACATAATTTATGCTTACCTGATAAATTTATTTCTCTTGTAGTGTATCCAGTCCACGGATCATCCATTACTTATGGAATATATTCTCCTTCCCAACAGGAAGTTGCAAGAGTCCACTCACAGCAAAGCTGCTATATAGCTCCTCCCCTAACTGCCATATTCAGTCATTCGACCGAAAACATGCAGAGAAAGGAAAAACCATAGGGTGCAGTGGTGACTGTAGTTCAAATGAAAAAATTACCTGCCTTAAAGTGACAGGGCCGGCCGTGGACTGGATACACTACAAGAGAAATAAATTTATCAGGTAAGCATAAATTATGTTTTCTCTTGTTAAGTGTATCCAGTCCACGGATCATCCATTACTTATGGAATACCAATACCAAAGCTAAAGTACACAGATGATGGGAGGGACAAGGCAGGTATTTAAACGGAAGTTACCACTGCCTGTAAAAAAACCCCTTTCTCCCAAAAATAGCCTCCGAAGAAGCAAGGTATCAAATTTGTTAAATTTGAAAAAGTTTGAAGCGCAGACCAAGAATCCGTCTTGTAAATCTGTTCAACAGAAGCCACATTTAAAAAAGGCTCAAGTGAAAACCACAGCTCTAGAAGAATGAGCTGCAATCCCTTCAGGAGGCTGCTGTCCAGCAGTCTCATAAGCTAAATGAATTATGCTTTTTAACCAAAAAGACAGAGAGGCTGCTGAAGTCTTTTGACCTCTCCTCTGTCCAGAATAGACAACAAACAAGGTGAACGTTTGATGAAAACTGTAGTAGCTTGTAAGAAAAACTTTAAAGCACAAACCACGTCCAATATTGTGTAATAGACGTTCCTTCTTTGAGGAAGGATTAGGATACAAGCATGGAACAACTATCTCTTGAGTGATGTTCTTGTTAGATACCACCTTAGGAAAAAACCCAGGTTGGTACGCAGGACTACCTTATCCGTACGAAGGACCAGATAAGGAGAATCACATTGTAACACAGATAACTTGGAGACTCTACGAGTCGAGGAAATAGCTACCCAAAAGGAACTTTCCAAGATAAAGATTGATATCTATGGAACAAAAAAGGTTCAAACGGAACTTCTTGAAGAGCCTTAAGAACCAGGTTTAAGCTCCATGGTGGAGCAACAGTTTTAAACACAGGCTTGGATCTAACCAAAGCCTGACCAAATGCCTGAACGTCTAGAATACCTGCCAGACGCTGGTGCAAAAAAATAGACAGAGTAAAAATCTGTCCCTTTTAAGGAATTAGCTGACAACCCTTTTCTCAAAAACATCTTGGAGAAAAGATAATATCCTGGGAATCCAGGCTTTACTCCATGAGTAACCCTTGGATTCATAACAATCAGATATTTACACCATATCTATGTTCAATTTTCCTAGAGACAGGCTTTCATGTCTGTATTAAGGTATCAATGACTGACTCGGAGAAGCCATGCTTTGATAACATCAAGCGTTCAGTCTCCAGGCAGTCCATCTCAGATTGATTCTATTTAGATGGTTGAAAGGACCCTGAGGTAGAGGGACCTGTCTCAGAAGCAGAGACCGTGATGGAAAGGATGACATGTCCACCAGATCTGCATACCAGGTCCTGCGTGGCTACGCAGGCGCTGTCAAAAACACCAAAGACCTCTCCTGCTTGGTCTTGACCTCCGAAGGAAATCCCACTCCCCCGGAAGAAAAGTCTGACGACTTAGAAAATCCACCTCCCAGTTCTCAACACCTGGGATATGGATAGCTGATAGACAAGAGTGAGTCTCTGTCCAGTGAATTATTGTAAGACTTCTAACATCACTAGGGAACTTCTGTTCCCCCTTGATGGCTGATGTAAGCCACAGTCGTGTATATTGTCCGACTGAGTATGATGTACCTCAGAGTTGCTAACTGAGGCCAAGTCTGAAGAGCATGGAATATCACTCCCAGAATATTTATTAGAAGGAGGGTCTCCTCCTAAGTCCACTATCCCTGAGTCTTCAGGGAGTTCCAGACTGCATCCCAACCTAAAAAGGCTGGCATCCATTGTAACAATTGTCCCATCTGACCTGCGGAAGGTCATACCCTTGGACAGATGGACCCGACATAGTCACCAGAGAAGAGAATCTCTGGTCTCTTGGTCCAGGTTCAACAGGGGGACAAATCTGTGTAATCCCCGTTCCTGTGACTGAGCATGCATAGTTGCAGCGGTCTGAAATGTAGACGTGCAAACGGTACTATGTCCCTTGCCGCTACCTATTAAGCCGATTTCATTCATGTACTGAGCCACCGAAGGGCGCGGATGGGATGAAAAACACGGCAGAAATTTAGAAACTTTGACAACCTGGACTCCGTCAGGTAAATTTTCATTTCTACAGAATCTATCAGAGTCCCTAGGAGGGAAACCCTTGAGATTGGGGATAGAGAACTCTTTCCTTGTTCACTTTCCACCCATGTGATCTCAGAAATGCCAGTACTACGTCCGTATGAGACTTGGCAATTTGGATGTTTGACGCCTGTATCAGGATGTCGTCTAACAAAGGGGCCACTTCTATGCCCCGCAGCCTAAGGACCGCCAAAGCGACCCCAGAACCTCCATAAAGATTCTTGGGGCTGTAGATATCCCAAAGGAAAGAGCTACAAACTGGTAATGCCTGTCTAGAAAGGCAAACCTGAAAAACGAAGGTGATCTTTATGCATCACAATGTGAGGATAAGCATCCTTCAAATCCATTGTAGTCCTCTATTGACTCTCCTGGATCATAGTTAAGATGGTACGAATAGTTTCCATCTTAAATTACGGAATTCTGAGGAATTTGTTTAAGATCTTTAGATCCAAAATAGGTCTGAAGGTTCCCTCACCTTGGGAACCACAAACAGATTTGAGTAAAAACTCTGTCCCTGTTCCTCTCTTGGAACTGGATGGATCTCGTACACAATGTAAGAATGTCTCCTTCTTTATCTGGTTTGCAGATAATTGTGAAAGGCGAAATCTCCCCTTTTTTTGGGGGGGGAATCTTTGAAATCCAGAAGATATCTCTGGGATATAAATCCCAATGCCTAGGGATCCTGGGCATCTCTTGCCCACGCCCGGGCGAAGAATGAAAGTCTGCCCCCTATAGGATCCGTTACCGGATAGGGGTCCGATCCTTCATGCTGCCTTAGAGGCAGGAGCAGGCTCCTTGGCCTGCTTATCTTTGTTCCAGGTCCAATTGTCTCCAGACTGCCTTGGACTGAGCAAAAATTCCCTCTTGTTTTGCCTTAGAGGAAGTGGATGCCACACCTGCCCTGAAGTTTTAAAAGGCACGAAAATTAGACCTTTTTTGGCCCATGATTCCTATCCTGAGGAAGGGCATGACCGTTTCCTCCAGTGATATAAGCAATAATCTCCTTCACACCAGGCCCGAATAGGGTCTGCCCCTTGAAGGGAAGTTAAGTAGCTTATTTATTAAAGTCACGACAGCTGACCATGATATAAGCCATAGCGCTCTGCGCGCCAGTATAGTAAAAACAGAATTCTAAGCCGTTAGTCTAGTCAAATGAACAAAGGCATCAGAAAACAAAGGAATTGGCTAGCATAAGCTTGTCAAATATATTCATCCAATGGAGTCGCTAACTGTAAAGCCTCATCAAGAGACTCAACCCAGAACGCCGCAGCAGCAGTGTGCAAGGGGCTGAAGGATAAAACCCTGTTGAATAAACATTTTTTATCCATTGGATATAAAAAGCACAACTGTCCTCGCCAGAGGTAGTGGTACGCTTAGCTAGAGTAGAAACTCTTATCTCCACCTTAGGAACTGTCTGCCAGAAGTCCCGTGTGGTGGTAACTATTAGAAAACATTCTTCTAAAAAATAGGAGGGGAAGAGAACGGCACACCTGGTCTATCCCATTCCTTATTAAAAAAAAAAAAAATTTTAGTAAACCTCTTTAGGTATTGGAAAAACATCAGTACACACCGGCACTGCATATTATTTATCCAGTCTACACAATTTCTCTGGCCCTGCGATTGTACACATTCATTCAGAGCAGCCAAAGCCTCCCTGAGCAACAAGTGGAGGTTCTCAAGCATA
>NC_069504.1:390423943-390526443 GCF_027579735.1 Bombina bombina | reverse complement strand
GCTTGCATGCGATACTAGTTCTTCACTTTGTAATACCAGCGCACGATAATGTACGCTGGTATTACAAGTCAATCGCAATGCAAACGCGAGCTCCTGTTGGCATTGCTAGGAAGTATTGCGCTCACAAGAGCCCGCTTCCATAGGCTCCCATGGCATCAGGACCTTGCGCAGCAAAGGAGGTAAGTTTATATATATGAATATAAACTGTACATATATATTTGTGTGTTATTGTGTGTATATACACATATTAACACATAAATATATATGTATATAATCATATACATATATATTTACATTGCGGTCCATTTGGTATACAGACAGAAATAATATAAAGAAGCATGTTTGTGTACTGAAATTGATAAAATAAGGAAATAAGAATTCCTTGCAAGCTCAACCCATGAGCTGTGGTTTCAAATATCAAAATAGACTATTTAATATACAAAAATAACCAAAATAAGCAATTTCTCATACATTTTATACTCTGCAGCTGGTACAACAAGTCACTGGAAACATATTAAAGGAAAAACTATTTTACAGTATATTGTCCCTTCTATTATATCAGACACATAATACTTAGTCTATTCCATTTTTGAAAGCAGAAGTAAGATTTATTTCATTAATTACAAAATAGATTAAAGTGAATTTAAAATTAATAAGGCAGGATTATCAGTGTGGATTGTACTTTGTGAATAAAATATTCATACTTAATCAATTATATGTAAATTTTTCTGTGTACAGTGGCTGACTGGAAACTTTTTTTCTCATCTAACTGTAATTTATTTCCCAACAAATTGTAGGTCTGTCCATCCTTGCAAATTATTGTGAAGGGGGATCAGTTCATTTACCAGTGATAAAGCCCCTCTTGTCTCATTGTCCAGCCAGCCCCTGTACATTTGAGTCACTACTGATCAAGCCTTAAAGGAATATTGGTTGGCTTTTAACCCATATATTACCAGTGATAAATCCTTCTCCCACTGCCAGGGAGACAGACTCCGTCCCTACTGGGTTCTCCTCAGCCACAAAGCCAAGCTTTGAATCCTCCGGGTCATCTATGGAAACAGAAAGCATGAAAACTCCTCATGCAATTGCAGATCAATAAGCTTAAGTTACTTCTACAAGGGCTGATGGCTACAGAGGATTTCAGTTATGCTGTATAAAAAATGATGCAATAAATAGAAATATTCATTTTGTTTGTTCACACAAAACTCCTAAAAATATCAAACTTGTTATTCTACTAACTGTAAATACTCAACAAGCACAGAAAAAAAAATCAATGAGAAACAAACAACTAAGTTATTTTTACAGAAAATTGTCTTATTTGCATAATCATTTTTGTAAACACAAATTTTGAAAATATTAAATTTGACAAAACTACAAAATACAGGTAATAATTTTGAAATTGTCCCTACAATCTGAATAATATTGACAGGTGATTATTTGGTTCTGCTAAATCTTGGCTATATGTTATTACATGGGGTTGGCCAATGACTATTCTTAAAGGGACACTGAGCCCAAAATTTTTCTTTTGTGAGTCAGATAGAGCATGACATTTTTTTTTTTTTCAATAACTTTTTTATTGAGGTTATTTTAGCATAATATAGAAAAAAAAGGCAATATTGTTTCAGTTTCACAAGAAAAGGACATTGAATGCATGCTTTCTAATCTAATACAATAGAAATAACTTTACTAACCTCCTTTTATCAATGTAACAATGATCACACTACGTAGATTAAACCTGACAATCAGAAGATCTAAAACTTAATATATCTCTTATACAAGGAAAAGGAAACTTTAATTTAAAATGATATACAAACTAGTTCATGTTGTATGTAACTCGCAATTTGACCAAACAGGGAAGGTATCCTGACATGGGGGAAAAAGGAAAAAAAAAAAGAAAGAAAGAAGAAAGGAAAAAAATAAATAAATAAATAAATAAATAAAGGGGGAAAAAAAAGACTATCTCCTATCTCTACACCCTCTCTCCTCCCGCCTCCCTCACCAGTCTCCCAATAAAACCAACTCAGTGTTTCTGAAGGGGAATATTAAGTATTGGACTTCGGCAGGTGAAAAGATCTTGATAAATTTTGCCCATTTATCAAGGAGAGCTCTCAATTCTCTTTCTGAATGTACTACGGTGGCTTTCTGTTCGATTAAATATTGTTTTCTGAGATAATTTTTAATTTCTGTAATTGAAGGTACTATTATACTTTTCCAGTACTTAAATATTAAGTTTCTGGTTGCTAGGATTATCAGGTTCACAATTTTAAAATCTGTAAACCCGCCATTCCTGTCGACCAGAACAATAACATGGGTCTTTAATAACTTATATGGGATAATTTTCAAAGATTTATTTATCCAATACTCTATTTTATACCATAGTTGTGAGATTTTTGGACAATCCCATACCATGTGGTCTAGATTTGCGGCTTGGAGACTACACTTGGGACATTTATTGAAATTCAGATTAAACCATCTGTAGCCCCTCTCGGGAGTGTAATATGTTTGGTATAATATTTTTAAATGTGACTCTCTCCAGGTCTCGGACAAGGTTGTTTCCGTTACTAATTGAATTGACCTAGCGATCTGCAATCCATCATTTATATTAACCTGGTTTTCCCACTTCTGCGCTAATCTTGTTAGATTGTCATTTCCTTTGTGGGAAACTAAAAGATTATACCATGTAGTTATTGAAAATAGTCCTGCTCTGTTTAGTGATATCCAATTTTCTAGCTTATCCCATTTCCACTTCCACCTGTGTTTATTGATTAATTGCCACGCATAATGCCTAGTTTGGAGATACATGAAAAATTCCTGATTTTTAACCTTAAATTCCAATTTTAATTCTTCGAAAGATTTGATGGTACCTGACTCTTGTTTAAAAAACTGTGAGATCTTAGTTAATCCTTGGTTATGCCAACCTAATAAGATTGGATCTTGTGTTCCCTCCTGAAATTCAGGGTTCCCTAAAAAGGTTTGGTAGACTGGGATTTGAGTATTTACCTAGATATGAGCCCCTATTTTCCTCCAAGCTACTATTATCGTGTGTATAGTCTTCAGGGCTTTTATTCGTTTGGGTACTTTTTGCGGAGGAGTATGTAAAAGTGAAACTGGGGATAGCGGATTTGTCAAACTTTGATCTAAATCGTAATCAGTGAAGTGATTTGATCTAGCTAGCCAGTCTGTTGCTATGCGACCCAGAAAGACTAGATTGTATATCTGGAGATCTGGTAGGGTCATTCCACCTTTTTGCTTGGGAAGAGTTAATCTCTTCAATGAGATTCTTGGTTTTTTGGCTTGCCATATAAAGTGGCGGAGGGCTGTGTAAAACTTCTTGATATCATATGCTTTTAAGAGTAAAGGGAGATTTTGAAATAAATACCCTATTTTGGGCAATAACACCATTTTAAACAGTGCTATTCATCCTGCTATTGATAAGGGGAGATTTTGCCAGCTTCTCATCTGTTGTATTATCAGCTGTAAAGTGGGAGTAATATTTAATGTATACCATTCCCGCGGGTCCGCTGATACAATGATCCCAAGATATCTAAATGATTTAGAGACTGTTTTAAAAGAGTAATCGGTTAGCGAATTATTTTTCTCCTTAGCCATAATAATTCTGATTTAGTGCTATTCATTTTGTAGCCAGAGAAAAGACCAAAGGTCTCAATTATATTTAGCAATATTGGAATATTCTCATTGGTATTTGCTAAGTACACCAAAAGATCATCTGCATATAAGGCTACTTTAGCCTCTTTAATACCAATTGAGATGCCTTCCAGATTTTGCCTAATTTTTGTTGCTAAAGGTTCGATTGCTAAATCAAAGAGCAACGGTGATAAAGGGCACCCTTGTCTGGTACCTTTTCCTAGCTTGATTTTACCTGTAATCTGACCATGTACAATCAAGCTTGTAGATGCTTGCGTACAAAGATTTTTGACTAGGGTGAGAAAATTGTTTGAAAATCCGTATCTAGTTAATGTGTCAAGTAAATGTTGGTGATTTATGCTATCGAAAGCCTTTTCGGCATCTATTGCAATTACTGCTGCATCTGGATATGAAGTGTGAAAATTATCTTCAGAGTTTTTAAAATATTCAATAATCTGGAGCAGTTGTCTAATTTTAGCCGCTGAGCTGCGATTGTTCAAGAATCCGGCTTGGTCGTTATGTATGATTTCTGGTAAACCCTTCTGCAGTCTCCTGGCTAAAATTGATGTAAAAATTTTGTAATCAGAGTTAAGTAGTGCGATGGGCCTATATGATTCTCTTTTTTGTGGATTCTTCCCAGGTTTTAAGATGAGAATGGTGTGTGATTCTAAGAAATTGGGAGGGATCTGAGTGTTTTCTTGATAAAAATAATTGAACAGAGTTGTGAGATGAGGGGTAATTAATTCATTCATGCTTTTATAAAATTCGTTAGGGATTGCGTCTGGACCTGGTGTTTTTTTCTAATTTTAAGTCATTAATCGACTGTGATACTTCTGTCTCTGTAATTGGGGTGTTTAAGTTGGATAAAAAGTCAGTTTCCCCTTTTATTATGGGAAGATTATCCCAGAATCTTTCTTGCGCTACCTTGTCCGTGGTTGATGATGCATAGATATGTTTATAGTACTGGAGAAATGAGTCTAGAATTTCTTCTGTTGAGGTTAATGTGCTCTCTTCGATTTGAAGGCTCTGAATTATATTAGATTGTTTGGCATTTTTTACAAGTTTTGAGAGCATTTTACCAGCTTTGTTCCCAAATTTATACAAATTTGATTGGTATTTTAAATCAGAATATATTGTTTGTGTAATAAGATAAGCGTCTCGTTCCTTCTTTGCTTTTATATATTCGTCCCATTTACCCCTAGTTGGAGAATTTAAATATCTATCATATGCAGTTGTTACTGAGAAGAATAACTGAGTTTACTTCTGTTTGGATTGTCTATGTAGTTTTGCTGTGTATGCTATGATATCCCCCCTTATCACCGCTTTTGCGGTCTCCCAAAGGATCGCAGGGTTAGAGACTGAGCCTATGTTCAAACTGAAAAATTCCTCTAACCTGAGTTTTAACCATTCTCGAAAGTCTATGTTGTTATTTAGATGTTTGGGGTAAAAAAAACGTGAACCCATAGAATTTTTACGATTGAGTGGGATGTCAAGCATTATTGGGGCGTGATCCGAGATACAGATTTCTGCTATAGTGGCTTTTGGACCTGTTTGGAGGCAGTTATTGTTTATTAACATCAGGTCAATTCTGGAGAGACTCTTAGTTGCTCTCGAGTGACATGTAAAAGCCTTAACCTGAGGATTCTGTGTCCTCCAAATATCTTTTACTGCTAATGTGTGCTGTATATTGTTAAATAGTTTCATTTCAAGGTTATCTTTTTTTGTTTTCCTAATTGCTCCTTTATATCTGTACCTGTCCAGGGAAAAACATGGAACCATATTAAAATCCCCCGCTATGATTAAATGGCCCTCGCTAACTTGTAAAAGTTGTGCCTGAAGAGTGTCCCAAAAATGATAATCGATAATATTCGGTGCGTAGAGATTACAAATGGTATAAATCAGGCCCTGAGATTTTAACTTTAGAATCAAAAATCTGCTGCGAGGGTCTATAATGGTAAGCAATTTTTCGTAGACTAAGCTTTTTCCTAGAAGGATCGCAACTCCTTTTTTCCTATCTGGTGATGGGGCAACCAGAGTTTCTGCTACCCAGGACTGTTTTAGTTTTATGGATTCCTCAGTGTTTAAGTGTGTCTCTTGCAATAGTGCTATTGTAGTGTTTAATTTCTGTAAATGCGATATAATGGTCTTTCGTTTTACCGGTGAGGTTATGCCCCCTACGTTCCATGATGTGATTTTTAGCATATCATTCTGTTTCTGGGATGAGCCACAGATCCTAACATCTCAAAGCAAAAAAGAGTCACCCACAGGTAAGTAATAGGATAGAAACTAGCGGTTCGGGAGGCAGAGAGATAGAGGAGAGAAAAGAAGAGAAAAAAAAAAGAAAAAAAAAAAAAGGGGGGGGGGAGAAACAAAAGAAAAAGGAAAAACGAAAGGAGAAGGGAATCTTGCTTATCAGTTACTATACCAAGCGAAGAGAGACCCATGAACATTATAAACTTTATAACAGTTAGGTCGAGGACTATCCTTATTGATGTTTAAAACCATATTCCTCTAACTTTTTCACTGCTTCTTCCATTGAATCAAAGAAAAAAATTTGTTCTTTGTGTTTTATCTTAAGTCTAGCGGGATAGACAACAGTTGCCTGCCAGCCTTCCTTAATCAGTTTCCCACATAGCGGGGTGAATTCTCTCCTCTTCCTGGAGGTCTCTATTGAGAAGTCCTGGAAGAGGAGTATCCTATTACCTTCATACATAATTGGTTGGTTTTTCCGATAGTGATGTAAGTATAGCTCCTTGTCTTGAAAGTTTAGGAATCTTGATATGATTGGTCTAGGTCTACTAGTGTTAGGTGCATTGTCTGAGGCTCTCCCTAAGCGATGGACTCTTTCAATTATAAAAGGTGAAGAGTTTGGGGGAATTTTTAACAAAGAAGGTAAAATTTTAGTCATGAAGTTCTGGAGATCTTCTGACATAGAGGGATCGGGAACTCCAATAATCCTAAGATTATTTCTCCTAGACCTGTTCTCCAGGTCGTCTAGCTTTGCTTGGAGTTTTATGATATCACTTTGATTGTTTTCTATCATGGGTAGGTATGTGTTTGTTGTGTCTTCAATGTCGGAGACACGTTGTTCAACTTCTTGTATTCTTGCAGAGAATTGTCTGATTTCTGTTGTGAGGTATGCTAAGTCTTGTTTAATTTCTTTCCTTAATGATTCAAATTTTGGGGAAATGGCTTCTAAGATGCTGGCTACCAAGTCTTGGTTATCTTGCGTTGCTGTGACCTTATGAGTCTTCGAGGGAGTACTTTCGCTGCTATTCTCGACTAGAGCTTCTGCGAAATTCTTATTTCTGCGGTCCTTATTCTTGGTCATCATGTCTGGATTGTGTTTAGGAGTGACAAATTTATCCATTAAGTGAAAGAAAAACGAAAGAGAAAAAAAAAGTCGAGTGCCTCATGTAAGAGGGCTGAAAGCCCAATTGGGAGGTGATGTGAGTGTGGGGGGAGGGGGGTGTGAGATGGGAAAAAAAAAAAAAAAAAAAAAGTGGATTGTGGTAGGGGAGTGGGGTGAAGGGAGTTAGCCGTGAGTGATTACGTGGCTAAAGTGTGGAGGGTATATTGGGGTAGTGAAAAACCCAGAAGACCAGAAATGGCGATTAGAATAAGAAAATTTAGCGACGCAGAAATTGAGCAGTATGGACCCCTTCTCAAGCCTCAAAATGCCACAAGGCCATCAATGAATATAAATAATATTAAACACTAACCTAGCTGCACCTTCACTGTAAGGTATATGTGCCCCAGCTTTCAAACACTTACTAATCAAATTTACTAGGTGTGGTTAAGGCAGTGATCCTCCCTTGTTTAAGGAAAAAAGAGTAAATTATAAATTACTTTAACCCTCTCCTAAGGTAAGCTATAAGAAAATTAGGGGTTACCTCTCTGGAGGGACCAGATTTGTCTTGAGGGCGAATATGACCTTATCTCAAGTGGTTTTTTTTTTTTGGGTTTTTTTTTGATAAATGTTTTAATTGCATGCATTGAGGTAAAACTCTAGCAACCCCAGGTTAAATTTAAACCCTTTCCCCTGTCAGGGGGTGATTACATAGGAGTTCCCTGTAGATACCTCCGCTTAATTCGTAGACCCTTTAAGGTCCCTATTCCCTCTCCTATCCTACTGAACCAATGAGAAATTAGCTAACTATGTAGCAAACCATTTTACCGAAAATGAACATACACAAAACAAATCTTAAATGTTTGTAGAGAAAAAAAAATAAAAAAAAATCACAAAATAAATACATTGAGGAACTCTTGTGTGTCAGTATAGATTAGTCCAGATAATTGCCAGGAAAGTCTAAGTCAGTTCATATAATTTTGTTCAGCTTTTTATTCTACCAAACAATAACTTCCTTCCCTTTATGGATTAGACTTGAGCCCTCTTCGTTTGGTCCTTGCAAGATTATTTAGCTAAAAGATCCCCTTATAGAATTGTAGAGATCTGTTAATATTAGCCAGTTGCCATTTTGCAAAAAAAAATTGAATTATCAGGGAAAACATTCAGTTAGCATCAGGCTTTATTTTCTTCTTTAGATTAGATTACAGTCTCTTATGCTTCCAAGTTTCCTCAACCTCTTCCTCTCCTTCTCCTCTTCCCCCTCTGCAACTCCTCTCCCCCCTCTACGGTAACATTGAACGGGTAACTCGCACTCACCCAGAGCATGACATTTTAAGCAACTTTCTACTTTACTCCTATTATCAAATTTTCTTCATTCTCTTGGTATCTTTAATTGAAATGCAAGAATGTAAGTTTAGATGTCGGCCCATTTTTGGTGAACAACCTGGGTTGTTCTTGCTGATTGGTGGATAAATTCATCCACCAATAAAAAAGTGCTGTCCAGAGTTCTGAACAAATTAAAAAAGCTTAGATGCCTTCTTTTTCAAATAAAGATAGCAAGAGAACGAAGAAAAATTTATAATAAGAGTAAATTAGAACGTTGCTTAAAATTGCATGCTCTAAAAATTTGGGTTCAGTGTCCCTTTAAGGGGTGAAACACACCAGATTTTACCAATTTCTCTATAGCAGCATAAGAGAGTTAATTAATAAAAATGTCTCACATAGTGATATCACAATAATCAGGTCCATTTCAATCCTTGATGATAAATTTGGTATATTCCTGTTATAAAAGGAATCTGCAATATGTGCCCCAAATTACTTTACTCTGATGAAACAATAAACCATAAACAAATCAAAGAAAATGCTTCTATCCCTGGTAGTTCTTCATATGGTCCCTTAGAAAGAAGAATAAAGTTTACATAGGAAATTGTTCTTTCTCAACCTACCCTAAAAACAACATTTTAGTGTTGAATATAAAATTCTCTGTTTCATTAGAGGATTTTATTTTTAAGCAAGTTTCCTTTTGCACTATGTATTTTTAAATGTTTAAAACACATACGGCTAGATTTAGAGTTTGGCGTTAGCTGTCAAAAGCAGCGTTAAGGGGTCCTAACGCTGCTTTTTACCGCCCGCTGGTATTTAGAGTCAGCCAGGAAAGGGTCTACCACTCACTTCCTTTCCGCGACTCCAGGCTACCGCAGATCCCCTTACGTCAATTGCGTATCCTATCTTTTCAATGGGATTTGCCTAACGCTGGTATTTGGAGTCTTGGAACAAGTGAGCGGTAGAGCCTCTACCAACAAGACTCCTACCGCCAAAAAAAGTCAGTAGTTAAGTGCTTTATGGGCTAATGCCGGAATATAAAGCTCCTAACTACTGTGCTATAAAGTACACTAACACCCATAAACTACCTATGTACCCCTAAACCGAGCCCCCCCCCCCCACATCGCCAACCCTCTAATAAAAATTTTTAGCCCCTAATCTGCCAACCGGACACCGCCGCCACCTACATTATAGCTATGAACCCCTAATCTGCTGCCCCTAACATCGCCGACACCTATATTTATTTATACCTATATTATATTTATTACCCCCCAATCAGTCAATCGTATTGAGCTCGCATTCTATTGGCTGTTCCAATCAACCAATAGAATACGAGCTCAATACGATTGGCTGATTGCAATTATTCCTATTTAGTTTTAAATAGGAATAATTTATTTAATAATAGGAATATTATTTAGTTTAATTTAAATTATATTTAAGTTAGGGGGGTGTTAGGTTTAGGGATAGACTTAGGTTTAGGGGTTAATAACTTTATTATAGTAGCGGCGATGTTGCGGGCGGGAAATTAGGGGTTAATAATTGTAGGTAGGTGGCGGCGATGTTAGGGAGGGCAGATTAGGGGTTAATAAAATGTATTATAGTGTTTGTGAGGCGGGAGTGCGGCGGTTTAGGGTTTAATACATTTATTACAGTGGTGGCGAGGTCCAGTCGGCAGATTAGGGGTTAATAAGTGTAGTTAGGTAGTGGCGACATGGGGGGGGCAGATTAGGGGGTAATAGATATAATATAGGTGTAGGCGATGTTAGGGGCAGCAGATTAGGGGTTCATAGTGATAATGTAGGTTGCGGCGGTGTCCGGAGCGGCAGATTAGGGGTTAATAATAAAATGCAGGTGTCAGCAATAGCGGGGGCGGCAGATTAGGGGTTAATAAGTGTAAGGTTAGGGGTGTTTAGACTCGGGGTTCATGTTAGGGTGTTAGGTGGAGACTTAGGGCTAGATTTATTAAACCCTTACGGCAGCAAGTTCTCACAAGAACTTGCTCGCCGCAATTTAACAAGCAGCGGTCACCAGACCGCTGCTTCCCTAAACTCTTCGCCACCTCTGAACTGGCAAAATTCAATCTCCTCGGTCGAGTCCGACCGAGGAGATTGACAGCTCCTGCCCGCGCGTGATTGGTTGTGCGTGGGCAGGGGGCAGGATTGCACGTGAGCGCAAAATTGCGCTCGTGTGCAATGTTAATTACCTACGGGTAATTTCGCCCCGCCACAGGCGAGCTGAGGCATACAGGGGCGCGTATACGTGACCCTGTACGCCTCAGCTATGATAAATCTAGCCCTTAGAGAGTGTTTCCCCATAGGAAACAATGGGGCTGCGCTAGTTGCTGAATGCTGCTTTTTTGCAGGTGTTAGGTTTTTTTCCAGCCAGCTCAGCCCCATTGTATCCTATGGGGATATCGTGCACAAGCACGTTTTTCCAGCTTACCGCTACCGTAGGCAATGCTGGTATTGAGAGTTGAAGGGAAGGTAAATTATGCTCAACGCTCCCTTTTCTGAGCCTAACGCAGACACTCAGACAACTCTAAATACCAGCGTTGTCTTAAGGGTGTGCTGGGAAAAAAAGCAGCGTTAGCACCGCGGGTCTTTACCAACAAAACTCTAAATCTAGGCGATAGTCAAAGTTGCACTCCTGGAATGCCCCAATTCAGCTGTAGAACAGAATAAGATCAGTACTGAATGGAGCATATGCAACTGACTCAGGAGCATAAGTTTGAGTATGTATTTAATCCCTTTGCAGGGGTTAACCACATAGTAAAAGAAACCAATTTGTTTGAAAATAAAATATGTTTACATTAGAATATACCTTTAGGTCCAGGAGACAGCACTATTATCTGAAGTGCATGTCATATATATGAACGTAGTCAGTGTATACTGTACTTGTCTAAAATGTAGACCATTTGACCAATACATCTTACTGTTTAGTGTACCCAGTACAAAAAGTACTGAATATTTAAAGAGTCCGTAAAGTCAAAATAAACTTTCATGATTCAGATAGAGCATGGCATTTTAATTAACTTTCCAATTTACTTCTGTTATCAAATTTGCTTTGTTCTCTTCATATCTTATACTGACAGAGTAAAACTAGGTAGGCTCATAAGAGCTCAGGAGTGTGCACGTGTCTTTAGTACTCTATGGCAGCAGTGTTTTGCAACATTATTTTTAGCTTTGTTATACAATGTTGCAAAACACTGCTGCCATAGAGTACTAAAGACGTGCACACTCCTGAGCTCTTATGAGCCTACCTAGTTTTACTCTGTCAGTAAAAGATATGAAGAGAACAAAGCAAATTTGATATAAACTGGGTACTGGCAGAAAGCTGCCAGTACCTAAGATGGCCACTAATAGTTAGAGGGGTGAGGGTTAGAGAGCTGTTTGGGGGGGATCGGGAGGTTGGGAGGTTAGGGGGGATACTACCCTGCAGAAAATATAAAATAAAATTTAAAAAAAAAAGAAAAAAACTTTTATTTTTGGGGGGTGGGGGAGGGAAGAGAGCTGTTTGAGAGGGGTCAGGGAGGGATCAGGGGTGGGGTGTGTCAGGCTGATCTCTACACTAAAGCTAATATTAACTCTAAAAGCTACCTAATTAACCCCTTCGCTGCTGGGCATAATACAAGTGTAGTGTGCAGCAGCATTTAGCGGCTTTCTAATTACTAAACAGCAACGCCAAAGCCATATATGTCTAAACAGCAACGCCAAAGCCATATATGTCTGCTATTTCTGAACAAAGGGGATCCCAGAGAAGCATTTACAACCATTTGTGCCATGATTGCATAAGCTGTTTGTAAATCATTTCAGTGAGAAACCTAAAATTGTGAAAAAGTTAACGATTTCTTTTTTATTTTATTGCATTTGGCGGTGAAATGGTGGCATGAAATATACCAAAATAGGCCTAGATCAATACTTTGGGTTGTCTACTAAAAATATATCTATAGTTTTGATAAGTAAATATAAAAAAGGCTCTATTTCTGTTTATATGTAGTGATGGCAAAAATAAGTAAGGAAATTAAAAGTGTCTGTTCTTGATTGCTAAATTGTACAGTATGTAGCCAACAGAATTTCACCATCAATTCCTAATATATACTGAATACATTAAAATGAATTCTCATCAGTCTGATCACTTTAAAAATATAAATACCTATGGGGTGATGCAACTAGATTCTACTCTATGGCAGGTAGCAGGGAATCTAATGCAAATGTCAAGGATAAATCCCTTGCTATACTGGGAATACACAGCCATGCAATACAGGATGTAAACAACATGTTTTCAAGGCAAACTCAATATAAGAAATATGACCTGCTTATGATGCTAGTCTTTACAGTTGATGTGCTAGTAAACACACATAAAGCAGACATATTTAAGAAGATTACAAATCTGGCTTCCTTATACCTAATATGCAGGCTTACCTAAAGACTATTATATGGTTATAAAGGCATGCTTGAAAAGAAAACAAAGCACTGAATACTGTGACTCACAATATTTTGTGATGTCTGTTAGCTTAGTGTCTTAATTAATATAATATATAACCCGGCTTGACCTTTGTGTATTTATTGCTTTTATCTTAAATATGAAAAACAAACTGATCTCATAGAAGCTTAAAATTCCCAAACTATAGATATCAGTATATTAATCACAAAGGTGATACACAATGTCATTTACTGTACTTGAGAATCTGTAACAGTGAACACTATCAGATTTACCCATCCTATGAAATTGTTTAGTCATACAAACATAGCTACTAGGAAAGCAAAGCAGGTAGAGAACTCACCTCTCTAACTCACATACCTAATGTCACAGAACCCTATAGTTATTACTTTAAGCCAGACATTCTCAAACTTGCCCCCCCCCCAAAGGTTTTGGAACTATGTTTCACATGATGCTCTGCCAGCTGATATGCTGGCTGAGCATCATGGGAAATGAAGTTTCAAAACCTCTGGAGGGCCAAATTTGACAATGTCAATAACTATGAGCTTGCAAAAGTATCACAGATGCAATCAAAGTTTGGTCCAATGTGTTGTACTAAGTTCACTTATATATTAGGGACCTCACCTTATTTTACACTGCAAATAATAGGCTGTACCAGATATCTTATGAGTCACTTTCTAAGGGGGGATTGGATTAGTATTCGCATGAAAACCTATTCACAGGATATCATTCAAATCATAAAGGAAAAAAAACAATTTTAAGATGATGAGTTATGTGAAGTGACGCTGCTTGTGTTACCCAGCCCTTGTTCAGAACTTGCCTTACAAAATTACCTTTCCAAATGAACGTTGCACTCTTGCAAAATTGCAATAATTTAAAGGGACATTGTCTTAAAGGGACAGTATGCACTCATTTTCATATAACTGCATGTAATAGACATTACTATAAAGAATAAGATGCACAGATACTGATATAAAAATCCAGTATAAAATGGTTTAAAAACTTACTTAGAAGCTTTCAGTTTAGCTCTATTGAAAAGGTAGCTGGAAAGCCCACTGCAAGTGGGAAATAAGACACTCCCCCACTCCCCCTTCTTTTGCATATGAAAATACCCTTTACACAAACAGGAGCAAGCTGGAGTAGGTAGCTGACGGTATTCAAATAAAACTTTGGGGCTTGGTTAGGAGTCTGAAAATCAGAGCAATGTTATTTAAAAATAAGCAAAACTATACATTTTTTTAAAAAACAAACTTTATGGGCTTTATAAGTAGATCATCTACAAAACATTTATGCAAAGAAAAAAATGAGTGCATAGTGGCCCTTTAATGGTCAATTTTACCTGCTGGAGTGCATTAAATTTCTTGCAAAACATCTTCTTTACCTTTTTCAGATGAAACGGCTGCTTTTACCAGTAGAAACCACCACTTACTAGCAATGTAAACGTATTAATCTCCCAGTGGGATATAGGAGAAGAGACAAAGATTTATGTATTTCAAATAGCTGGTTGTGCCCAGCCACAATTAGCATTTGAATACCTAACTGTGTGTAGACATAGACAACATTAGCAGGTCTGCTTAAAGGATTACTTTCTGTTATAATTTTTAAGCTAAACAACTAACATATTAAAGTTAATAAACATTAATTAAAACCTACTGACCTATATTTTCTCCAAAACAAAGTTTCATAACGTTCTAAAAGTTATATATTTTATTTGCCGATGATGTCACGTTATCCTGCCCACTATTTTCAGCACTGCATGTTCAAAATACTTAAACCAATAACTTTGTGTTTAAAGCGCCATTTTGAAACCTAGGTATTGTAAACGGATTGGTACAGAGCAAAGGATACCCACGGAGTGGATTTGGAAAACAATTAAATTTGCAGACAAGATTTCTGATATACGGTAGAGATATGTTAATGATATGCTATTGATAAAAAGCGTATTTGGGGTAGTTAGTTAGTAACAGGCATAGTAAATATTTACTTACAGTGGCCCTTTAACCTACATGCTCAGTCCATTTTTATGGACATGTCCTTAAAGGGACAGTATGCACCAGTTTTCATTTAACTGCATGTAATAGACAACTTACTTAGAAGCTCCCAGTTTAGCACTGATGAAACGGTTTGCTGGAAGGCCCACTGCAGACTCTTTATACAAACAGGAGCAAGCAGGAGTAGGTATACATCAGCATTCTCCTAAAACTTTGGCGCTTGGTTAGGAGTCTGAAAATCAGCGCAATGTTATTTAAAAATAAGCAAAACTATACTTTTTTTTTTTTTAAAAAAGCTGTATAGGCTATATAAATCGATCATCTACAAAGCATTTGCCCCATTAAGGAAGAAGAAGAGTTGATTGTTTAATGAGCAACACTAGCTATTTTCAATACAAAAATAAACATGAAGGGACAATTGTTTACTGTTTAAAAAGATAGATAATCCCTTTTTCTTTCATGTAATTGGCAAGAGTCCATGAGCTAGTGACGTATGGGATATACAATCCTACCAGGAGGGGCAAAGTTTCCCAAACCTCAAAATGCCTATAAATACACCCCCTCACCACACCCACAATTCAGTTTTACAAACTTTGCCTCCTATGGAGGTGGTGAAGTAAGTTTATGCTAAGATTTCTACGTTGATATGCGCTTCTCAGCATTTTGAAGCCCGATTCCTCTCAGAGTACAGCGAATGTCAGGGGGACGTGGAGAGTATCACCTATTGAATGCAATGATTTTCCTAACGGAGGTCTTTTTCATAGGTTCTCTGTTATCGGTCGTAGAGATTCATCTCCTACCTCCCTTTTCAGATCAACAATATACTCATATACCATTACCTCTACTGATAACTGTTTCAGTACTGCTTTGGCTATCTGCTATATGTGGATGGGTGTCTTTGGGTAAGTATGTTTTTATTACTTAAGACACCTCAGCTATGGTTTGGCACTTTATGCATTTATATAAAGTTCTAAATATATCTATTGTACTTATATTTGCCATAAGTCAGGTTCATGTATTTCCTTTTGCAGATTGTCAGTTTCATATTTGGGGAAAGTTAATATTAAGAAATATTTTTCTTACCTGGGGTTTAGTCTTTTTTTCAATTGACTACTTTGTTTCAAATTGCGGGCTGACTTGGGCTCGCGGGTGCACCAAATGCTACACTTTATTGCGTCATTCTTGGTGCAAGAATTTTTGGCGCAAAAGGCACGTCCGTTGATGCAAGTTTGTCATTTACGGCGTCGTAATTGACGCAGAGGTTTCACACATGGTTGCGTCATTAGTGACGCGAGTGTGTCATTCGGGACATGGTTGGCGCCAAAAAAAATTTCAGTTACGTTGTGCGTCATACTTGGCGCCAAATTTTTTTCATTATTTATTGCCCCATTGCTGTTTGCCTCTTGCCTTTTTTTATGTCAGAGGGCTATGCTATTTGCATTTTTTCCCATTCCTGAAACTGTCATATAAGGAAATTGATAATTTTGCTTTATATGTTGTTTTTCCTTTTACATTCTGCAAGATGTCTCAATCTGATCCTGCCTCAGAAGTATCTGTTGGAACTTTGCTGACATCGGTTTTGCTTTATATGTTGTTTTTCCTTTTACATTCTGCAAGATGTCTCAATCTGATCCTGCCTCAGAAGTATCTGTTGGAACTTTGCTGACATTGGTTCTACCAAAGCTAAGTGCATTTGTTGTAAAATTGTGGAGATTATATTTCCTAATGTCATTTGTAATAGTTGTCAGATAAACTTTTACATGCAGAGAATGTATCCATCAGTAATAGTACATTGCCAGTTGCAGTTCCTTCAACTTCTAAAGTACATGATATACCTATGAATTTTAAAGAATTTGTTACTGATTCTATTCAGAAGGCTTTGTAAGAGGTCTTTTAAAACTTCTCATAAAGTTGATGAAATTTCAAATGACCGACAACATAATGAATTATCCACCTCTGATGAGGATCTATCTGATTTAAAAGATCCTTCCTCAGATATTGACACTGACAAATCTACTTATTTATTTAAAATGGAGTATATGCATTCTTTGTTAAAAGAAGTGTTAATTACTTTGGATATTGAGGAAGCTAGTCCTCTTGATATTAAAACCAGTAAACGTTTAAATTCTGTTTTTAAACCTCCTGTGGTTACTCCAGAGGTTTTTCCTATTCCTGATGCTATTTCTGATATGATTTCTAAGGAATGGAATAAGCCGGGTACTCCTTTTAATCCTTCTATAAGGTTTAAAAAATTGTATCTTTTACCAGCAATTTCAATAGAGTTTTGGGAAAAGATCCCCAAAGTTGATGGGGCTATTTCTACTCTTGCTAAACAAACCACTATTCCTATGGAAGATAGTACTTCCTTTAAAGATCCTTTAGATAGGAAGCTTGAATCTTATCTAAGGAAAGCCTATTTATATTCAGGTCATCTTCTTAGGCCTGCAATTTCTTTGGCTGATGTTGCAGCTGCTTCAACTTTTTGGTTGGAGAATTTAGAGCAACAAGAATTGGATTCTGACTTATATAGCATTGTTCGTTTACTACAACATGCTAAAAATTGATGTTAGATCCATGTCTTTAGCTATTTTAGCTAGAAGAAATTTGTGGCTTAAATCTTGGAATGCTGATATGATATCTAAATCTAGATTGCTATCTCTTTCTTTCCAAGGTAATAATTTATTCAGTTCTCAGTTGGATTCTATTATTTCAACTGTTACTGAGGGGAAGGGATTTTTTTTTGCCTCAGGATAAAAAACCTAAGGGAAAATCTAAGGCTTCTAATCATTTTCGTTCCTTTCGTCAAAATAAAGAACCAAAACCTAATCCTTCCCCCAAGGAAACTGTTTCCAATTGGAAGCCTTCCTCATATTGGAATAAATCCAAGCCTTTTAAGAAACCAAAGTCAGCCCCTACGTCCGCATGAAGGTGCGGCCCTCATTCCAGCTCAGCTGGTAGGGGGCAGATTAAGGTTTTTCAAGGATGTTTGGGCAAATTCTGTCCAAAATCAGTGGATTCAGAGCATTGTCTCTCAGGGGTATCGAATAGGATTCAGAGTAAGACCTCCTGTGAGAAGATTTTTTCTCTCACGCATCCCAGTAAATCCAGTAAAAGCTCAGGCTTTCCTGAAGTGCGTTTCAGACCTGGAGGTTTCAGGGGTAATCATGCCTTTTTATTCAAACCTATTCATTGTCCCAAAGAAAGAAAATTCATTCAGACTTGATGCTTACCTTCATATTCTGATTCATCCAGAACATTATCAGTTCCTGAGATTCTCTTTTCTAGACAAGCATTACCAATTTGTTGCTCTTCCATTTTGCCTAGCAACAGTTCCAAGAATCTTTTTCAAAGGTTCTGGGTGCCCTACTCTCTGTAATCAGAGAACAGGGTATTGCGGTGTTTCCTTATTTGGAGGATATCTTGGTACTAGCTCAGTCTTTACGTTCTGCAGAATCTCACACGAATCAACTAGTGCTGTTTATTCGAAAACATGGTTGGAGGATCAATTTACCAAAAGGTTTCTTGATTCCTCAGACAAGGGTCACCTTTTTAGGCTTCCAGATAGATTCAGTGTCCATGACTCTGTCTCTAACAGACAAGAGACGTTTAAAATTGGTTGCAGCATGTCGGCACCTTCAGTCTCAGTAATTCCCTTCAGTGGCTATGTGCATGGAAGTTTTAGGCCTCATGACTGCAGCATCGGACGCGATTCCTTTTGCTCGTTTTCACATGAGACCTCTCCAGCTTTGTATGCTGAATCAATGGTGCCGGGATTATACAAAGATATCACAATTAATATCTTTAAATCCCAATGTTCGACTCTCTCACGTGTGGTGGTTAAATCACCAGCGTTTAGTTCAAGGGGCCTATTTTGTTTGGCCAACTTGGACAATGATCACAACAGATGCGAGTCTTTCAGGTTGGGTAGCTGTCTGGGGATCTCTGACAGCACAAGGGGTTTGGAAATCTCAAGAGGCGAGATTGCCAATCAATATTTTAGAACTCTCAGAGCTCTTCAGTTTTGGCCTCTGTTGTTTTCAGACAGACAATATTACAACGGTGGCATATGTCAATCATCAGGGTGGGACTCACAGTCCCCAAGCTATGAAAGAAGTATCTCGGATACTTGTTTGGGTGGAATCCAGCTCCTGTCTATTTTCTGCGGTTCATATCCCAGGTGTAGACAATTGGGAGGCGGATTATCTCAGCCATCAGACTTTACATCCAGGGGAGTGGTCTCTCCATCCTGATGTGTTTTCTCAGATTGTTCAGATGTGAGGTCTTCCAGAAATAGATCTGATGGCTTCTCATCTAAACAAGAAACTTCCCAGATACCTGTCCATGTCCAGGGATTCTCAGGCGGAAGCAGTGGATGCGCTGACACTTCCTTGGTGTTATCAACCTGCTTATATCTTCCCGCCTCTAGTTCTCCTTCCAAGAGTGATCTCCAAAATCATCATGGAACAATCATTTGTGTTGCTGGTGGCTCCAGCATGATCTTGTTCGGATGTCCAGTTGCCAACCTTGGCCACTTCCGTTAAGGCCGGACCTACTGTCTCAAGGTCCGTTTTCCATCAGGATCTCAAATCATTAAATTTGAAGGTATGGAAATTGAACGCTTAGTGCTAAGTCATAGAGGTTTCTCTATACTATGTTACAAGCTTGTAAATCTGTCTCTAGGAAGAATTATTATGGAAGACTTACATTTGATGGTGTTCTTCTCATAAATTCTCTTGGCATTCTTTTAGAATTCCTAGAATTTTACAGTTTCTCCAGGATGGTTTGGATAGGGGTTTGGATAGGGGTTTGTCTGCAAGTTCCTTGAAGGGACAAATCTCTGCTCTTTCTGTTTTATTTCACAGAAAGATTGCTAATCTTCCTGATATTCCCTGTTTTGTACAGGATTTAGTTTGTATTAAGCCTGTCATTAAATCAATTTCTCCTCCTTGGAGTCTTAATTTGGTTTTGAGGGCGTTACAGGCTGCTCCATTTGAGCCTATGCACTCTTTGGACATTAAACTGCTTTCTTGGAAAGTGTTGTTCCTTTTGGCCATCTCTTCTGCTAGAAGAGTTTCTGAGCTTTCTGCTTTCTTGTGAATCTCTTTTTCTGATTTTTCATCAGGATAAGGCGGGTTTGCGGACTTCATTTAAGTTCTTACCTAAGGTTGTGAATTCTAACAACATTAGTATAGAAATTGTTGTCCCTTCCTTGTGTCCTAATCCTAAGAATTCTTTGGAAAAATCCTTACATTCTTTGGATGTGGTGAGAGCTTTGAAATATTATGTTGAAGCTACTAAAGATTTCAGAAAGAATTCTAGTCTATTTGTTATATTCTCTGGTTCTAGGAAAGGTCAGAAGGCTTCTGATATTTCCTTGGCTTCTTGGTTAAAGCTTTTGATTCATCAAGCTTATTTAGAGTCGGGTCAGGCTCCGCCTCAGAGAATTACAGCTCATTCTACTAGATCAGTCTCCACTTCGTGGGCTTTTAAGAATGAAGCTTCAGTTAATCAGATTTGCAAAGCGGCAACTTGGTCCTCTTTGCATACATTTACTAAATTCTATCGTTTTTATGTATTTGCTTCTTCAGAAGCAGTTTTTGGTAGAAAAGTTCTTCAGGCAGCTGTTTCAGTTTGATTCTTCTGCTGATGTTTTAAGTTTTTCTTTTCTTCATGAGAATAACTTATATTTTGTGTTGTGGATTGATTTTTCAGCATATGGCTGTTTATATTTATCCCTCCCTCTCTAGTGACTCTTGCGTGGAGTTCCACATCTTGGGTATTTGATATCCCATACATCACTAGCTCATGGACTCTTGCCAATTACATGAAAGAAAACATAATTTATGTAAGAACTTACCTGATAAATTCATTTCTTTCATATTGGCAAGAGTCCATGAGGCCCAACCTTTTTTTATGGTGGTTATGATTTTTTTGTATAAAGCACACTTATTTCCAAATTCCTTTGTTGATGCTTTTTACTCCTTCCTTTATCACCCCACTACTTGGCTATTCGTTAAACTGAATTGTGGGTGTGGTGAGGGGTGTATTTACAGGCATTTTGAGGTTTGGGAAACTTTGCCCCTCCTGGTAGGATTGTATATCCCATACCTCACCTCATGGACTCTTGCCAATATGAAAGAAATGAATTTATCAGGTAAGTTCTTACATAAATTATGTTATTACACATTCCCCAGTTTTGCACGGCCAACATGGTTATATTAATACACTTTTACCTCTTTGATTATCTTGTATCTAAGCCTTTTCTGACAGCCCCCTAATCACATTACTTTTTATCTATTATCTATTAACTTGCATTTTATCCAATAAGTGCAGTGTCTGCCACAACCCACCGGCACAAGTACAATGGTATCTATATGGCTCATATGAACTAGCATGCCCCTGTTGTGAAAATCAAATTAAATGCATGTGACAAGAGGCTGTCTTTAGTGGCTTAGAAACAGGCAGAAATTTAGAGGTTTAAAGGTTATAAAGTATATTAATATAACAATGTTGGTTGTGCAAAGCTGGGCAATGGGTAGTAAATGCATTCATTTTGGTGTTGACTGTCCCTTTAATACTATGCAGTAGGTATAACAAGTCAATTGAAGGGAAACAAATCCATAGCTGCAATATAATAAACACCATAGTAAATATCTTTATGATAAGAGAAGAGAGAGAAAAAACTAACTTATTTATCTGTCTTTTATCACTAAAAGAAAACAGAGGTTGTTATCACTGACTTTATAAATACTTATTGATAGGACATAGACTCTGAGACTTGACCCATATTAAAGGGATATTCCACCCAAAATTGAAATCCCCATGGATGCATTTCATTTCTGAATAGAAGCATTTTTGGAATATACATGTATTAGCAAAAATGCTTCTAACAAAAGCTATAGCTGTTTTAAAAGTGTATTTAAGTATGCACCGTGCATCAGCATTTTAAACACAGCACTTATCCAGAGAGCCTAAAGTGCCTTTACGCTCTGGTAATGACTCAATTTGTTAATTGCCGACATGATACAAGCCCCACTGGCGCTCTGAGCAGCTGCAGTATTTACAATACTGGTGCACTGAGAATATCTAGTTGTGCTGAGAAAAATGTTAACACTAAAACAGTGATAACTTTTACAAGAAGCATTTTTGCCAATACATCTATATTGCAAATATGCTTCTATTTAAATATATAATTCATCTATGTGCATTTAAATTTTGACCGGAATGTCCCTTTAATCTGAACATTTCCCTTTCTGAATACTTCCTATTAATAGTGCATTCACAATCCTTTCATTTAACCAACCTCAATAAATTCACATAATGTGCTGGAGCCATGCTGTGAATTAAAAACATAAAGCCTTTTTAGAATATCTTATTTGGATAAATGTTATTAATTTACGATGCCAGCATCTAACAATTTTAAATGATCCTCATTTAAAGCAAATGTAAGTTTAAATGGACATTGTACACTTCATTTTTCTTTGCATAAATGTTTTGTAGATGATCCATTTATATAGTCCATCTGGTAGTGTTTTTGTAACAATGTATAGTTTTGCTTCTTTTTTAAGAACATTGTGCTGCTTTTCAGACTCCTAACCAAGCCCCACAGTGCATATGTATACCCGCGTATACAGACTCCTGACGGCTCCTGTTTATGTTATCTGTCTTTTTATATGCAGGGAAGGGGGAGTGTCTGCAGTTCTTGGTTACCCAGCCCCTTTCAATGGGTGTCCCAGACTACTTCATCAACAATGTTAAACTGGAAGCTTCTAAGTAAGTTTTAAAAAGGTTTTATACTGGATTTTTAGATCAGTATCTGTGCATATTCTTCTTTATAGTGGTGTCTTATATAAAAATTGGTGAATAATGTTCCTTTAACTATGGTTGTTATTATGTTTACTTGGTGGCAAATTATTGAATGTGGTTTGAGTCGTCGGAATAGAACAAACTACAATAATGAAAAACAAACATGGCGACATGACAACTTCTTATTGAAATGGGCACTAGTTATTGTAGGGACTGTAATATCTCATATCATCACCAAGGAGTAATTCTTCAAGGCTAAATTAATCCAGTGTGTAGTGTAGGAGGGTTTGCTAGGATTCTACCTCAGCTACCTTTTTACTATCTCCTTTAGATGTTTGGATTTTATCAGGCTAGAGATTAAAGGGGCCTAGGCAAACGCTACATCTGTGAATGTGCATATCACAACTGGAGAATATTATGGACACAGAAAAGTTCTAGCAAGTTTTATGATACATACATTAAATAGTTTGATTTCACTGTTGGTTTTTCAGAATATTCATTTTCTCAAATATACAAACCATAACTTATCACATAATTGCTTTTTTTTACCCTTCCCCCAGCTATCACACATCCTCAAATAAAACAAAACCATTTTTATAGTAATGTAGTTCTTTCCCCTCTCCTGCTGTGTCATATATACAGTATTTTTGTTTCCTTTAGATTGTGAGCTTGAGAACCTCTCTAACTGCAGCTCACTTTGTATAAAAAGTGCATCTACAACTGATTGTGCTCAAGCGCAGGGCGCGCCTCTCCTTATGTTTGTCAATGTAAGTGTAGTAATGTACATTGTATAGTCTTACATAATGCCTTGTACATTTTTTATTGTATTGTACCCTTATGATTGTAATGTACCTTTGTATAGTGCTGGCTAAAATGTTGGGACTTTATAAATAAATGATAATAATAATAATAATAATAATAATAATAATGAAAGAGTAATGAGGGAATAATGTAATGAGGATGTTATGTTACAATAAGAGGACAGAAGATACTTTATTCTCAGTCACTGAAGCAAAGCAGTAGAATGTGGCTGTAAAAGTGAAGAATGGTTGGGCTATAGTTCTTATTCTGATACTGAGGAGATGCTTCTGATATTGTAGGTCTTAAAATTCTCAGCAAGGTTTTGAGTTATAACGATAGTCTAGTCAAAATTAAACTTTCATGATTCAGATAGAGCATGCAATTTTAAGTAACTTTCTAATTTACTGCTATTATCAATTTTTCTTCGTTCTCTTGGTATCTTTATTTGAAAAAGCAAGAATGTAAGCATAGGAGCTGGCCCATTTTTGATTCAGCAACTGGTTAGCTCTTTCTGATTGGTGTTTAAATGTAGCCACCAATCAGCAAGCGCTACCCTGGTGCTAAACCAAAAATGGGCCGGCTCCTAAGCTTACATTAAAATAAAGATACTAACAGAATAAAGAAAAAGTGATAATAGGAGTACATGAGAAAGTTGCTTAAAATTGCATGCTCTATCTGAATTATGAAAGTTTAATTTTGACTAGACTATTCCTTTAAATATTACAGTTTAAAGTATTCTACTTTATGATAACATTAGCTGTATTGTCATTATTGTATTTATAAAAGCACAAAAAAAGTATGCAGCACTATAGAGAGGTATGTTACATGGGCTGATATAATTACAGTACATGTTTAGATGAGCAGTTTATTACGAGTAAGAGTAGGCAAAGAAAGAATTACTAAAGCACAGGTTAATTTTCTGACTGCTTAACAAATTAGTTCAATGTATAACATTGCTTGATAATAATATTGGTCTAGACTCTAGATTCAATAAAACCAATTGACAAAAACGAATATCTTGCGTAAAAACTTGTCACAAAATTGCAACTCAAAAATTCCAGAATTTATAAAGAATTGCACCGTGAGTTGTGAGTTAAAGGGACATGCCACCCACATTTTTTCTTTTATGATTTAGAAAGAGAATGCTATTTGAAACATCTTTCTAATTTACTTATATTAACTAATTTGTTTCATTCTCTTGATATTCTTTGATGAAAAGCATATCTAGATATGCTCACTAGCTGCTGATTGGTTGCTGCACATAGAAGCATCATGTGATTGGCTCACCATGTGCATTGCTTTTTCTTCAAATAAGGATATTTAAAAAATGAAGCAAAATAAATTATGGAAGTAAATTGTAATGTTGTTTAAATTTATATTCTCTATCTGAATCATGAAAGAAAGATTTTGGGTTTAGTGGCCCATTAAGCTCCATTATAATTAAGAAAGCCACATCTATAGTGTAACCGTTCACTTCCTGTTGCTAACGATACGTTCATTGTGAAGTATACTCATAAGAATGCCTTCAAAAGCTTACAAAACATTACATTGAATAAAAACGGTCTATAAAACAGCGCACTCTTAGACATGCAACAAAGAAAACTTGAAAACAGTTCAAGAGAAATAAAAAAAAAGAGAAAACCTTGTTCATCTCTGAAACAGCGAGACAAGATACCTCATAAGAGCAAGTCTTTAGGAATTTCATATGTCGAACCAAGGTGTAAATTAAATATCCTGACCAAGCCTCAAGAAAGCACCAGAACGTCCACCGGTAGTGCCTGGAGACATCTTACAAATGAGACTATTTTACAATAACAAAAAAGTCATGCAAATATTTTACAATTACAAGTATTAAAATAATATGATATAAACCCTTTTCAAGTGTGTTTCCTAAGTTTCACGGTAGTAATTATTGCTTTCTACATTGCCAGCTGTTCTTAGTTGATGTGTGAGCTCAGTGGCGTCACTAGGGTTGGTGTCACCCGGTGCGGTAAGTTATGGTGTCACCCCCCCCCCCCCCCAGAAAGCAGACACACACAAAAACACAGGCAAGCACACATACAAACACTCAGACACACTTAAAAAATACTCAGATGCACACACAAACACTTGGAAACACACTCAGACACACACACAAAAACACACACAAAAACACTGAGACACACACACACAAAAACTCAGACACACACACATACAAAATATGTAAAGTGCACTGCATTAATTATAAAGCTCATGCCTAGAGCTGCTCACTGGCTCAGCAGAGCATCAAATGAAAGATAAACAGAGCACTCTAAAAATAAATCACTAAAGAAAAGATTTAGGTGCAAACTATGAAAATTCTGCTCTCTGACTCTGTTCCAAGTCTGTCAGTGCACAGCCCCGGGCCGCGTGCCTACTGCTTCTTATGGCCAATCACCTCTGCACTCTGCCCACCCCCAGACCCCCGCCCGCCCTCCTACCTGTTCAGTGTGCACTTAGTGTACCGTAACCGTAATGGTCTGGTGGGCATCATACGTGGCTCCTTCACTTTAAAGACAGTGTCAAACAGTCATGCGGTCAGGTGCTAGCCATCCCCTCATGATTTGCCAGTTCCCGTTTAGAGAGACAGCACAGCAGTGAGTGACTCCACTGCTCCACATGTCACTGAGCAGTGAGCACAGATAGGCAGGCAGGTTTAGGCTAGCAGCGCAACTTTGCAAGCCCCATGGCATGACCACAACATTCATAGCGAAATTGGGCAGGGGAGAAGCAAAGTACAAACAAGCAAAAGTAGCCGGGAAAACTATTTGTTGAAATTGCAGCACTGGCTCAAGTGGCAAAAAAATTGTGTGTCTACATCTTCCCAAGTCCCACCAATGTTCACAAATGCCAGCCTCTAATAAAATAATCTATGCATCTCAACATTGTATTTCTTTGAATTTCAATAAAATTTAAAAAAAAAAAAAAAAAAAAAAAAAAAAAAAATTTTTTTTTTTTTTTTGGTGTCACCCCCTGGTGGGTGTCACCCGGGTGCGGCCCGCCCCCCCCGCCCCCCCCCTAGTGACGCCACTGTGTGAGCTATTATACATTGGGCACCTCATGCAGCTATAGATGTCAATGGCAGGAACCTCCACAAATACTGTCCCTTTAATCGATGCTCAATCAATTTCAAACATGATCTCTTCCTTACAAAGAGGCCCCACAGCAACCTCATGAGCGTGTGAATTTAGGCCATTTTCTTCACAAGACAACAACAAATAGCAGTGCACTGCTCAAACAATGCAATGCCTCTTACATTTTATATAGTTGTCAACCCAACAATGGGTTTATAACAATATAGTTCACAATTAGTTTTGCCCTCTTGACTACCAGAAATGACTGAAAGATGTGGAATAGTAAGGAGTTGTAGCCCTCTCTAACATTTAAAGAGTCCCTTTAGTGCAAATTATTTCAGGTCTATATAGTGCTAAATATTTTTTTAAGCAAGTCTGCAATAAACTTGTCATCAAAACAGTTTGCTTTGTGTACGTAACAATCAAATGCTGAGAAAACTCCAAACTGGTACCCAGCATGTGCTTCAGTGCCACTCCCTGAGTGTAACAGGTTCAGTAGCATTTTATTTTAGCAACAGCAACACAGTGCAGCTTAGCAAATTATTCTGGAGCTATACAGCAAAGGTTATGCTGGATGTCCCTTTAAGCTATGCTTTAAGATATTACAGCACGCATGTGAATAGTGTGTTTATTCATCCACTTGGCAATGAGAACTTCTTAATGGGTTTAACACGATTACAGCATTATGCTACTCACTTTACTTAACATCTTAGAGCAGTTTATATATTTACTGAAAAGGTTGTAGCAAACATTTGCAACCGTACATAAGGGTAAAAGGCTCTTTTCCGAACAGAAAGTGTTAATAACCATTATGCAATGTGTTTTCAGCAAAATTATTTTAATCTTGTTTCTTTGAAACCCGCAGCAGACAGCACATAAGGAATGTTTTAAGAAAGATGCGTCTTTATACATAGAAAAGCAAATACAAAAAATCGCAGACTCTGTACATGACTAAAGATAGAATGAAAACCATTAAGAGGTACAAAGAATGACATGAACCATCTGACAATGGTAAAGGTGAGCTAAATAATAAACATAGAAACATAGATATTGACGGCAGATAAGAGCCATAGGCCCAGCAAGTCTGCCCGACCTTACCTAACAGTATAAACTTATCTAGTTTGTAGGATAGCCTTATGCTAGTCCCATGCATTTTTAAAGTCCCCCACAGTGTTTGTTGCTACTACCTCTTGAGGAAGTTTATTCTATAAATCAATCACTCTTTCTGTAAAGAAGTGCTTCCTCAAATTACTCCTGAATCTACTACCCTTTAGCTTGAGCTCATGACCCCTTGTTCTTGAATTTTCCATTTTATGTAAAATACCCACAGCCTCAGTTTTACTATACCCTTTAATGTACTTGAAAGTTGCTATCATATCACCTCTTTCCCTTCTCTCCTCTAAGCTATACATAATTAGGTCATTGAGCCTATCCTGGTAAGTTTTATTTTTTAGATAATGTACCATTTTGGTAGCCCTCCTTTGCACAGATTCAAGTTTGTTAATATCCTTCTGAAGATATGGCCTCCAAAACTGCACACAATACTCAAGATGAGGCCTGACTAATGATCTATAAAGTGGCATAAGAACCTTACCACTTTATAGATCAGAAATGTAACAAAGTCAAACTAAATGCTACCCTCTACTTAGGGCCAGATTACGAGCAAAGCGATAACAATTACGCACAAGCAATAAGGGTTTTTTTGCGAATGTTTGTGTGCGTCAGGTTTTCCCACTCGTATTACAAGTTCAAACGAGATCGCTTGAGCGCAATTCAAGTTAACAAACGTGCGGTTAGCGCATCCTCGGAGCTCTGGTTAAATGTTTTGCAAAACAAAAAAAAAGTGTCACAAAACACATAAAAAATATGTTACAAAGTACAGGTACACTCATAATAACACCATCTAATAAAAATTATTAAAAAAAAAAATTGCACAAAAAAGTTATAAGGGTTTAAAGATATGAGGTCTCAGGTGTTAGAAATAAAAAGGCATTCAGAAGGCTTTAACATAGAGATATGTACATATACATGTCTAAAGATGTATTTGTATATATATATATATATATATATATATATATATATATATATAAACAGTATATATATATATATATATATACACACAGTATATATATATATATATATATATATATATATATATATATATATATATATATATATAAACACCTACATAAACATACATATGTTTTTATATGTGTATATGTATTTACACACATATAAACACATACATACATACTGTATGTACACATATATAGACATATATATATATATATGCATTTTAGCCCTTTGTAGTTAAGTAGATGAAAACCTGATACACATAGTTTTGCAATATTCATATTTAATAAAGGTTTTAAAGGGTTAGAAATCTTTTCTTTTTTAAAGCTTTAACAATTACACCATTCATTAGTTTAAGTATTAGAGAATTAAATGCATTTACTAATTTTTCAAAACGAAGCTGGCATATATTAAATAATTCTATTTTAATTTTGGTAGAAAACGTCACCAACGATCGCCCCAAAATAAAGGATGGACTCACTCTGCTCATTATTCATGCAATTGAATCAGCCAATAGCATTGCAGCACAAACAGCAATTTTTTTAGATGCAAACATGCATGTAAATAATATAGCCACACAAAATCAAAGGTGCAATGGAGACTCTAGGAGCAAACAAAGAAGCCCATTACAGGTGGCAGTGATAATTGTAAAGGTAACTCTTGTTACTTACACCGTAACTTAGTGTTCCGATATCAACCCCAAAGTTGGAATGTTTCCAGCACTGCCCTTCGTTCTCGTAGGTTGCTTTTTAGTCAATCACTACTTGCACTACTTGTACTGATCAAAATACTTTTTCTGTGAAGGCAGCAAAATCTGACAGGCAGTGTGTTCTGTCAGATTCTGCAACCCGTCAGTTGTACGCTCAGGAATGCAGTCGCAGATTTCAACAGAACACCTGACAATCAGTTTTGCACATGCGTGGGTTCAGGACAATGCATACTGCGCATGCGGGCCGCCATTATTGTTCTACCTAGGTAGAACACTCCAATTTGATATGCATAATGAGGATCCGGAGGGGTTTGGCAGAAAACAAAATTTCTATGTAAATTTATAGGTAAACCAAAATAAATTGCTTAACGATGTTATTTGTAAACTATAAGTATAGTTTGAGATGTTTTTAAATCTGAAAAGTTTTTTTGGGGGTTTCCTATACCTTTAACTATGTATTTACTGTAAATATTTCTATGTATTTACTGTAAATATTTCCCTATCCCTATTAGCATCAGGCGACATCTCTCCAAATCCTGGGCCCACCCTCATTCCCACCATTACCCAATCTTGCACTCCATATAGAAACCTTAATAAAAGCAACACACGTAACCTCATTTCCATCCAATGCATCCCACACGCATACACTCCTTTCACCTGTGCACTATGGAACTCTCGCTCTGTCTGCAACAAACTTACCGCAATTCATGACCTGTTTATATCAAATGCTTTCACCATTTTAGCAATTACAGAAACCTGGCTATCTCCTTCTGACACTGTTTCCATTGCTGCTCTCACACACGGTGGTCTTCACTTTAGCCATACCCCTAGGCAAGGTGAGAAACGTGGCGGGGGTGTTGGCATCCTGCTCTCCCCCTCCTGCACTTATCAATACCTACCTCAAATCTCATCTCTTTCCTTCTCCTCCTTTGAAGTCCACTGTATTCGCCTGTTCTCCCCCCTATCCCTAAAAGTGGCAGTCATCTATCGCCCTCCTGGACCACCCTCCCAATTCTTTGACAACTTAGGCTGCCTGGCTTCCTCACTTTCTCTCTTCAAATATACCAACCCTAATTCTTGGGGACTTCAACATTCCCATTGACAACCCATCTGCCCCTGCTGCCTCTAAACTTCTTTCACTCACATCCTGCTTCGGTCTCTCACAATCCACCCTATTCCCGACTCACCGTGATGGACACTCCATCGACCTGGTATTTTCCTACCTCTGCTCTATATCTGACACCACCTGTCGCCCTTTTCCCATTTCAGACTATCACCTGGTCACCTATAATATTAATGCAACAGCTAAACCCACTTCTCCATCCCGCCCCCGCACCTGTAGAAATACACATGCTGTGGATCCGCTCCAATTTTCAAAAATCATTAAAAATCTCCTCCCTCACACCTCCACTATAACCTGCCCTGATCTCGCTACAGCCCATTATAACAAAACTCTCTCCTCTGCATTAGACACACTTGCCCCTCCCCAGCTGCGCAAAACACCACGCCGTCAGTTACAGCCCTGGCATGCTCAGCAAACACGCTATTTGCAAAAATGCTCCCATACTGCTGAGCGTGTCTGGAGGAAAACTCACTCTGAACCCGATTTCATACACTATAAGTTTATTCTTCGTTCATACACTTCCGCCCTTCACTTAGCCAAGCAAACTTACTTCTCTTCTCTCATATCTACTCTTTCTTCAAACCCTAAACGACTCTTCTCCACCTTTAACTCTCTCCTCTACCCACCTGCTCCACCAACCCCGCCTGTCTTTAGTGCTCAAGACCTGGCAGACTACTTTTTAAACAAAACACATACTATCCGAAGCAACATCCCAACACCAACCTGCAATACTCCAACAACAGGCCCAATTACTCCCTCTGCAACTTCCATCCAACCACTGAGAATGAAGTTTCTTCCTTACTATCTTCCTCACGCCTCACTACCTGCCCACTCGACCCTATCCCTTCCCATCTAATTCCCTCCCTATCTTCCACCCTCACTCCTGCTCTTACCCACATCTTCAACCTATCTCTCTCTACCGGCTCATTCCCATCTTCTTTCAAACACGCAAAAGTCACTCCCATACTCAAATAACCCTCCCTCGACCCTAATTCTCCTGAAAGCTACCGCCCCATATCACTGCTTCCACTAACATCAAAACTCCTTGAAAAACTAGTTTACAATCACCTAACCCACTTCCTGTCCGCCAACTCCTTGCTTGATCCACTGCAATCCCGATTCCGCCCAAAATACTCAACTGAGACTGCCCTTACCAAGGTCACAAACGATCTTCTCTCTGCTAAAAATATTGGCCACTACTCTATACTCATCTTACTTGACCTCTCAGCTGCCTTCGACACAGTTGACCACCCCCTCCTCCTACAGACCCTCTGTACAGCTCTTTTGGCATCTGTGACACTGCTCTTTCCTGGATTCACTCCTATCTTTCTCACAGGTCTTTTCTGTGTCATTTGCCGGCGACTCCTCCTCTCCTATGCCTTTGTCTGTTGGAGTACCTCAAAGATCTGTTCTGGGTCCTCTACTCTTCTCCATCTATACTTCTTCGCCGGGTAAACTTATCAACAGTTATGGTTTCAAATATCACCTCTATGCTGATGACACCCAGATCTACCTCTCCAGGCCTGCTCTCTCTCCCTCTGTCCTCTCTCATGTCAGCAACTGCTTATCTGGTATTTCTTCCTGGATGGCCTCTCACCACCTAAAGATTAACATGTCCAAGACTGAGCTCCTTCTTATCCCCCCTCAAACTCTACGCCGACTTCTGACTTCTCTATCCCTGTTGACGGCATCACCATTTCCCCATCACCCCAAGTCCGCTGCCTCGGAGTCACACTTGACTCAAACCTATCCTTCATCCCCCATATCCAATCGCTTTCTACATCCTGCCGCAATCATCTACGCAATATTTCCAAAATTTGCCCTTTTCTGAGCGATGACACCACTAAGCAAATAATCCACTCCCTTGTTATCTCCCGACTTGACTACTGCAATAACCTACTCGCCGGCCTTCCTCTTTCCCGCCTCTCCCCCCTTCAATCCATCCTAAATGCCTCTGCCAGGCTGATCCACCTTTCCCGTCGATCTGTATCTGCTGCACCTCTCTGTGAGTCCCTTCATTGGCTCCCCATTCACAGCAGAATTAAGTTCAAAATTCTCACCCTTACATACAAAACTCTCACCAACGCCGCTCCCCTCTACCTATCCTCTCTAATACACAAGTATACTCCAGCCCGTCCACTAAGATCCAACAATGACCTGCTCCTTGCATCCGCAACTATCACCTCCTCTCATGCTAGACTGCAGGACTTCTGTCATGCAGCACCTACCCTCTGGAACACTCTCCCTCATGCTGTCAGGCTTTGCCCTAATCTTTCTTCCTTTAAATGTTCCCTGAAGACTTTTCTGTTCAGGGAAGCCTACCACCCAACTCAATAATAAATTAATTTCACTTACCTAACATTTCCCTCATCTAACTCTGCATTAACATCCTTCTCAATCTTGCAGTCCTCACCTCCTGTTTCTCAGCCTCCTACCCTTCTAGATTGTAAGTTCCCACGGGAATAGGGCCCTTAATCCCTCCTGTATGTGTTTGTAAATTTTGTCCTGTATCTTACAAGTCTTGTATTGTTTTATTTAAATGAATTGTATCCATGGACAGTGCTGCGGAATATGTTGGAGCTTAATAAATAAAGTATAATAATAATAATAAATATTTCCCATTCCAATGTTCTGCACATAGCAGAATATGTTCTATGTATTTATAAATATATATTCCTATATATATATATATATATATATATATATATATATATATATATATATATATATATATATATATATATAATATCTCCGTACATAGCTATACCTATATATAATCATGTAGATATAGGTATAGATATTTATTGAACCCAAAAAATCATATATATGTATATATATATATATATATATATATATATATATATATATATATATATATATATATATATATATATATATATATATAGAGAGAGAGAGAGAGAGAGAGAGAGAGAGAGATATGTATAGATTTGCACGTAATTGATAAATAGTTTCATTCAAATATTTATTTAAAACACAAAAATAATGACTAGTCCTTAAAAAAAAAGATTCTGCAGCAGAGCTGAGGACCTATATGTGTCACATGGTGCCACATGATGCTTCATTAAATAATGGTCTATAGGTTACAGGTAAAAGGTCAAAAGACGTAACACGCAATGTGGTGCACAATAAACATATAAAAAAATGAGAGACACAAATACAGAAACACACACAGTTTATATATAGTGTGTGTGATACACTATACACTATACACACAGTACATCATAGAAATGTACACACATGCACACACATATACTATATATATATACACACTCATATATAGTACATATACATACACACTGTACATATATAGTACCTATACACACTCTGTACATATACACACACATAAATAGTACATATACATACACACACCGTATATATAATAATATACACACATATATAGTACATATACTTACACACACTGTACATATACACTCACATATATAGTCCATATACACACACTTGTGGAGAGAGGTAAGTAAAGACTTTTCCTTAAATTGGATCTGAGTGCTGCCTTGTCATTCTTTAATAATCATATACATATTGCTTATTGTCTCTTTTTGACATATACACACACTCTATACATATACATGTACATAAATAGTGCATATACATACACACACTGTACATATACACATATACACACATATATAATTATATACTTACACACACACACACTGTACATATACACACATATATAGTACATATACATACACACACATAAAGTACATATACATATATACACATATATATATATATAGTACATATACTTACACTTACACACACACAAAGTACATATACATATATAAGCACATATACAGTGCATATACATACACTGTACATATACATGCACATATATAGTGCATATAAATGCACAAGCACATGCACACTCAACACATTTCAAATTTTATAGTAAGGTAAGAATCTGCAGTAAAAATAATAGGAGAATTATTATAGTACCTATGGAGTGAAAAAGTTCTGGCAACAAGTTGACAGGTATTTGTCTGCGATAGTGTTTGGAATGTGTAGGATAGCAGGTAAAATTCTGGCACAGGTGAGTAGGTTGCAGAGGCTAAGGGTTCAAGTCTGGCTCAGATGTACAGATTACATATTCTAGAAGGTATTGGCCCCTATTTATCAAGGGCTGTCGGACCTGATCCGACACTGCGGATCAGGTCCGCCAGACCTCGCTGAATACGGCGAGCAATACGCTTGCCGTATTCAGCATTCCATCAGCAGCTCAAAAGAGCTGCTGGTGCAACGCCGCCCCCTGCAGACTCGCAGCCAATAGGCAGCCAGCAGGGGGGTGTCAATCAACCCGATCGTACTCGATCGGGTTGATTTCCGGCGATGTCTGTCCGCCTGCTCAGAGCAGGCAGACAGGTTATGGAGCAGCGGTCTTTGTGAAAAGAAACACGGGGCATCAAGCTCCATTCGGAGCTTGATAGATAGGCCCCATTGACTTTACTCTGATACTTGAAATGCGCAGGTTAGTGTGTACTGGTTAATTTAATTATATTTTTTACTATACACTGTGGTCTTGCTTTATCAAGCCCTTCTCTCTCCTTTCACTGCATGTTTGCACACATCAGACCGCTGCTTCCCTGGCCTGTTCTCCCCCCCTTAGGCGGAGAATTTAAATTTCCCCGGTCTCTTCTGACCGGGGATGACAGCTCCTGCCCATTGCGCACAGAAGTACTCATGTGTTAAATGCAGGCAGCGGATTGCTGCTCGCCAGAGGAGAAACCGGCCAGCGAGGGGCGAACATGTACGTCCCTGTCCGCTACGGCATGTTAAATTAAGCCCATATATGCAACTTGCTTAGCAAGATAACATATACGGGAGTGGCTTCTCTCATGTTTGGCTTTACACAAAATGAAAAAAGCCTGCAGCAAATTAGTCTGACCCAATCCATTGAATTCAGTACTAAAATATCTGGCAATTCCCCAGTCCGTAAACTTTATGACTGAGGTACGGATTAGCACAAGCACAATAAAAATGATCTATCTGAGGTAAATGCATCATGATGGGCTCTTAAAACAGAACAAAATACAATGTTTAGCTTTGTTTTTCCTTGATGGAACATCTCTTAAAAACCTTTTGTATTGTTTTAACAAAGCCATTGATTTTTCCTTTGAGATTTTACGGCAATATAAGCATAGAATAGATTATTTCTGTGTCAGAGAAGATTTGTTACGCACAAATTTGTGGGGTTTATGATGTTTCTTGTACAGAAGAAAAGTAAACTAAATCTCAGTATCTGACTCTCTGTGTATAGGGTCAATCTAATATGCTATAGAATAATTATACTTGTGTGAGATTAACACAAATAATACAAACTACACCAAATACTGCAGGTCACTGTAATGCTCTAATTATTACTATTCCCCCTTTTTTTCATTTAAGGGACATTTAAAACAAAATGATTCAGTAAAGTGAAAAGGAAACGTTTATGATTCTGAGAGAACATAATGATGTGAATACATCTGAAAAGTATACTTGCTCCACTCCCTCCATAGTAGCTGGTGTTCCTCCACCATATTAAAGGGATATAGAACTGTAAACAAACAGCCAAAAGTATGTGATTTATAACGTCAGTACTTATTTTCTATCTCCCTGGTATGTTTTTCTTTCTAAAGAAAATTGTATGTCCATTTAAAAGGAGATGAAACTTTCATAATTCATATAGAACAAGTAACTAAAAAAAAAAACTATATGACAATATTACTTCTTTTACAATAGGTTATCTAGCAGGCACTATACCGTGGCAGTGTTTGCAACAACATATAGCATTGTTACAAACACCGTTGCAAACTGCTGTATAGTGCTCAAGAGACGTGCACTCTCCTAAGCCTACCTAGGTATGCCCTTCAACAAAGGATATCAAGCTGTCTAAAACTACTCTGGTCTCCAGATACACTTTTCACCAGCACAAAGGCTCACACCACTGAATACTGCTCAAGAGCCTTTAATACATATGTAGGTGACAAGAAGCAAGCAAGCCATCTGACGTGTTTCCCACTGGACAAGCTGGTGCTTCTTCTAGTGTGCATTAAAAAGCACAATGGATTGAGGTTCATCATTCGCGACTCATGATTGCCCCATTCAGTAGCTGTCAACTTACTTTAGCGACCTATCCTGTACATGGTCAATAGGGCCATGAGTTACCCTACAAGGTGAACGGTTACAAAATGTGACTGAAGCCATTAGGTGAACGGTTAGCTAGTAGCCCAATGGACAAAAACGGATGGAACAAGGAATGCAAATGTCATATATACTTGCCATTTATATGTTTATCTAGTTTGTAACTGCTGAAAATGTTGTACCCTTGAAGCTCAGTCTGGGCTATTATGTTTTGATTTTAAACTTTTGTAAGCTTTGTATTGAACCTTAATAAAAATCATTTACATAAAAAAGCACAATAGAGTTAAATAAAATCTCTAGTATGTTGCATGATAAAATAGTGTCACGACTCCCTCTAGCATGCAGCATATGTATAAACTAAATACAATGCTTCACGTATACAGATTTGTGGTATTTATTTTAAAAGGATCTTGCAGTCACTATTGAATTGGTGTGAAATGACAAACACATTTCTATGAAATTCTAGTGAAAGCATCACAAACTGATTCAATACTCAAAGTTTGATAAGTAGGGTTTTAGCAACAATGTCCTTTTAGTTCCAAAGTACTTGTCTCCCAGCTTTTGTTAAGTCCTCGTACAAATGGCTTTTAATCCTTTTGTATTGGTCCTTTATTTTGGGACAAGCCTAATTAAAAGGCAAAGTACACCTTTATGTGGCTCAAGGCCGCATGTCAATGGAAATAAAATGAACAATGCTATTTTGGTACATAGAGTGGCAAGGAGGGTAACGGGCAGTTTGCTTGGTCAATTAAACATGTAGCTGTCCATTCATTAACACAATTAGGAATTTGATGATTTTCTTTTAAATTTACAACAAATGCTGAATACACAATAAAATATTGTATTACTCAAAACCTGCACTCTACTTATTCATCGCATACAAATGAACTCAAGTGTGCTTCCATGAACAGTAACACAGATATGTACTTGCCTGATGCCATGGTCTCCACTTTGGGACATTTTTCTTGGCTGTTTGTAATGTATTCTTGTCGATATGACCAACTGGCTAGGAATCCTGAGTCAGTACTGTCCACTGATCCTCGCCCTGTGGAAGACACTGAAAATCAAAAAGGTAAATACTATGAGGAAATGCTCTATAGCCAAAAAGTGAATTAAAAACAAGCATTTCTCATGTTAATGTACACTATAAAATATTGACTAATACCTCAAATGGAATAATTGATACCTATTTTATAACAATCCAAATAATTTTTAAAGCCTTCTAACATTACAGCCTTAAGACCTGCTCCCCTATTCCTTATCAGCATTCAGTTCTATATCAATCGAAAATCCTCATCTATTTTTGCTGGTATTTCAAGCATATGAGGGGGAGTTGTCTGTAACCATGGAGATCTTTGTGTTGAGAAAAGGTGAGCCTTGTTTACTGAAAGAACACGTCAGTAGAAAAAAAAGAGAACTGCGGCTGGAAAAACATACAATTACATAATGAAAAGAATTGTTGAAAAAAATGAACGTGAAATCTTGGGAACAAAAGAAGAGGTGCAAAATTCCTACACACACTTCAAAAAAAAAATGTCTCTGCCCTTGTAGCCGATGCGGTTACAAATCTCTTAACAAGATTCTGTTTTAACAATCTATCCAAGAGATCTTGCATGGAAAATCAGATAATTCCCACATTTAGGCACAAGAACAATACTGTAGGAAATAAACCGCTAGTCAGGAATACTAAACCCAAGAGACTCCTGCCACTGCACAACTTGATGCAAAGCTTCCTGCTTTAGGTGATGCACAAAAACCAGTGTAACGTTTCTGAAAGTCACAGAGCACTCATATATATTAAATATTCAATGTAATATTGTAAAATAATTATTATTAATACATTAGTATGATTAATGACAAAATAAAATAGTAGTAATAATAATAATAACAATAACAATAATCCATTATGATTATTATTAATATTATGATTATGATTATTAATATTATTATTAATTTAGAACACAAAAACCAAACCAAAGATGAAGGAAGAGAAGATTGTGAGTTACTGGACTGCTGGAGGGGAAATAAAGTAATTTGTATTATTTTCTTAATAATTCTGGAATTCTGTATTTGGGGATTTGTACCTGTATTATTATTATTATTATTATTATTATTATTATTATTAATGCTACAACTAATGACTAAGGTAAAAATTAAAATAAAATCATTTTCTAAAGTAAATAAATATGCATCAAGGTAATTGTTTTCCTGATAAGGATAAAGAAATTTGTGGTGAAACAGTCATTATTCAGTAAGAGTGAGATAAAAGGGCTTTCTCAGACAGGTTCAATTGCCTATTATAGCTATTAATTTTAAGATGACAAAGCAAAAATGACTAGCAAAAGCACTAAGATCCAGTAGACATTACATAAAAGAAATGCATTTGTGTAATAAGAAAACATTGACTTAGTTGCTTTTTATTTTTAAGACAATAATACAATTGCTAAAATATGCAAAACTTTGCACAATGATCAGAGAATAAAGGGAAGCGTGTCCCACTGCTGTCTGAGTAAATGTTCTAACATCCTGTCAAGCTAAGTTTTAGTAAGAAGGAATCGCAGATCAGCAATCTGTAAGTCAAGCCAAGAAAAAGCAATTAAAAAAGCACTTAAAACCCAGTAGTACCTGGTGAGGCTCCAAAGTGCTTGACTCTTCTGTTTCTGGGTTTATTTACTCATATTGTACAATGGAAACCAACATTGTAGTTCTACAATTAATGCATAAAACAGTTCTGAATGTTACTCTGATTAGTTGTAAGCTCTTTCTACTATTGTTATCACTTACATCTTTTGTAATGGACTTAACTAACCTGGGGACCTGCAGAGTTTCCTCACCCAGGGAATCCCAATACAGCAGCCCATTGGTGAGAGGGTCTGTCACTGCAGACTACCTAACATCCCAATGTGCAGGGCTGTGCCATGTCTCTGCTGTGACAGAGTCCCTGTTTCCTTTTGTACAATGCATCTTTTGACAGCCCTGCACATCTGTGGGCTGGAGGAGGGGACTGGAGGGCCAGTGGGTTGAGTAAGGAAATCATGATACGCATTATAAGATCCCTAACAGGATAGCACATTTTCTTGATCATTTAGCCCCCACTGTCTGATAATGAATTCTTGGCAATCCTCCACCACATTACTTGGACAATTATTATGCAAATACTATCTGGTGAAGTACCCCAATTACACCCTAACAGATGTCTCTGTAATTATTATGCAACCATTTATACAGTATATATTTGTTGATATTATACTCAGGGCATATATGCACAACATAAAGATTTCTAATTTTAACTTATTTAGCAATAGCTAATTATTATTATTGTTTATTTATTATACACCAATATATTATGTAGCTATGTAACATTAAAGTATACAAGTGCTTAGTACAATAATCAGAGGACATTTACATAAATCATAGTGTAGACTGAGGGGCCTTCACGAGAGTCACTGTAATAAACTGTAAACCACCTTAACATCAGATGATTAACAGGACAAATGACTAGTGAGCTTTAATTCTAAATTTAAAAAATTAAACTAATTTAAACCATTAAGTAATATGAGAATGTTTTGTCATGATTACAGTCCAAACCACTAAATACTGTACATAGCAATACAATTTGTTAGGGTGACAGATAGGAGTGGACTTTATTTTTTAAAAAAACTATGGAAAACAGCAGATGAATGGTTATATATTAAAGGGTACTAAACCCAATTTTTTTTTCTTTCATGAGTCAGATAGAGCATGCAATTTTAAGCAACTTTCTAATTTACTCCTATTATCAATCTTTGTTCTATTGCTATCTTTATTTAAAAAGCAGGAATGCAAAGCTTAGGAGCCAGCCCATTTTTTGCTCAGAACCTGGGTTATGCTTGCTTATTGGTGGCTGAATGTAGACACCAATCAGCAATCACTATCCAGGGTGCTGAACCTAAAATGGGCCGGCTCCTAAGCTTTGCATTCCTGCTTTTTAAATAAAGATAGCAAGAGAACAAAGAAAAATTTATAATAGGAGAAAATTAGAAAGTTGCTTAAAATTGCATGTTCTATCTGAATCATGAAAGAAAAAAATTGGGTTTAGTATCCCTTTAACCCTTTCATCCAAAAGGACATATATATATATATATATATATATATATATATATATATATATATACACGTCTTGCAGTACTTTGCCTATCGTACTGCAAGACGAATATATACGTCCTAGCTTCAGGAAGCTCCAGCACTCTTGGCTGTTAAGTTACAGCCTAGAGCTGGAGCTCCTGAAGCTTCAGGCATCTGCCGCATATGGAGCCGGAGCGCGATCGGTGCTCCGCCTCCATATGAGGGCAGATGCCTGATCATTACAGACGGTGACACTGTGTGATCTTCTGTTGGTGCCAGCGGGAGGTGTGGGTTGAAGGCGAGTGGTGGGTGGGCGGCCCAGCAGGGGAGGCGGGAGGGAGCGGGAAGGCCCTACGCTACAGAAAAATAAAAATAAAGGGACAGGGAGGGATGGGGCAGCTACACTACAGAAAAGGGGATCTGGAGGTCCCTAACCAAAGATCGCGGGTGGGGGTGACACTACGCTACAGAAAATATGTGCTAAAATAATCGTTTAAAAAAAAAGGCAGTTTATAGATACTGGCAGACAGCTGCCAGTACCTAAGATGGTGGGTAATAGTTAGAGGGGGGAGGTTTAGAGAGCTGTTTGGGGGAGCTCAGGGAGGTTTGGGGTAAACAGGGATTGTACACTGCAGAAAATATAAAAATTAATAAAAAAAATATTTAATAAAATAATAAAAAAAGAGAATTTATGCTTACCTGATAAATTTCTTTCTCTTGTGATGTATCGAGTCCACGGATTCATCCATACTTATGGGATATTCTCCTTCCCTACAGGAAGTGGCAGAGAGAGCACCCACAGCAGAGCTGTCCATATAGCTCCTCCCTTAGCTCCACCCCCCCCCAGTCATTCGATCGAAGGCTAGGAAGAAAAAGGAGAAGCCATAGGGTGCAGAGGTGACTGAAGTTTTTTAAATAAAAATATACTACCTGTCTTAAATAGACAGGGCGGGCCGTGGACTCGATACATCACAAGAAAAAGAAATTTATCAGGTAAGCATAAATTCTGTTTTCTCTTGTAAGATGTATCGAGTCCATGGATTCATCCATACTTATGGGATACCAATACAAAAGCTTTAGGACACGGATGAAGGGAGGGACAAGACAGGTACCTTAAACGGAAGGCACCACTGCTTGTAGCACCTTTCTCCCAAAAATAGCCTCCGAAGAAGCAAAAGTATCAAATTTGTAAAATTTGGAAAAAGTATGAAGCAAAGACGAAGTCGCCGCCTTACAAATCTGTTCAACAGAAGCCTCATTTTTAAAAGCCCATGTGGAAGCCACTGCTCTAGTAGAATGAGCAGTAATTCTTTCAGGAGGCTGCTGGCCAGCAGTCTCATAAGCCAAACGGATGAAGCTTTTCAGCCAAAAGGAAAGAGAGGTAGCCGTAGCCTTTTGACCTCTACGTCTACCAGAATAAACAACAAACAATGAAGATGTTTGATGGAAATCTTTAGTTGCTTGTAAGTAGAACTTTAAAGCATGAACCACATCAAGATTGTGCAGCAGATGTTCCTTCTTTGATGAAGGATTAGGACACAGAGAAGGAACAACAATCTCCTAATTGATATTCCTATCAGAAACAACCTTAGGAAGAAACCCAGGTTTGGTACGCAAAACCACCTTATCTGCATGGAAAACTAGGTAAGGTTAGTCACACTGTAAAGAAGATAACTCAGAAACTCTTCGAGCCGAAGAGATAGCTACTAAAAACAAAACTTTCCAAGATAGAAGCTTAATGTCTATGGAATGCATAGGTTCAACCGGAACCCCTTGAAGAACATTAAGAACCAAATTTAGGCTCCATGGTGGAGTAACAGGTTTAAATACAGGCTTGATCCTGACCAAGGCCTGACTAAACGCTTGAATGTCTGGGACATCTGCCAGACGTTTGTGTAAAAGAATAGACAAAGCAGATATTTGTCCTTTTTAAGGAACTAACTGATAATCCCTTCTCCAATCCTTCTTGGAGAAAGGACAAAATTCTAGGAATCCTAATCTTACTCCATGAGTAACCCTTGGATTCACATCAACAAAGATATCTGCACCAAATCTTATGAAAGATTTTCCTGGTGACAGGCTTTCTAGCCTGAATCAGGGTATCAATGACCGACTCAGAGAAACCACGCTTTTATAGAATCAGGCGTTCAATCTCCAAGCAGTCAGACGCAGAGAAGTTAGATTTGGATGCTTGAATGGACCTTGGATTAGAGTCCATGGTGGAACAGATGACATGTCCACCAGGTCTGCATACCAAGTCCTGCGTGGCCACGCAGGCACTATCAGAATCACCAAAGCTCTCTCCTGCTTGATTCTGGCAACCAGACGTGGGAGGAGAGGAAACTGTGGAAATACATAAGCCAGATTGAAGGACCAGGGCACTGCTAGAGCATCTATCAGTAATGCCTGGGGATCCCAGGACCTGGGCCCGTAACAAGGAAATTTGGCATTCTGTCGGGACGCCATCAGATCCAATTCTGGTGTGCCCCATAGCTGAGTCAGCTGGGCAAATATCTCCGGATGGAGCTCCCACTCCCCAGGATGAAAAGTCTGATGATTTAGGAAATCCCCCTCCCAGTTCTCTACCCCTGGGATATGGATTGCTGAGAGATGGCAAAAGTGATCCTCCGCCCATCGGATTATTTTGGTTACCTCCATCATCGCTAGAGAACTCCGTGTTCCTCCTTGATGATTGATATAGGCTACAGTCGTGATGTTGTCCAACTGAAATCTGATGAATTTGGCCGCAGCTAGCTGAGGCCATGCCTGAAGCGCATTGAATATCGCTCTCAGTTCTAGAATGTTTATCGGGAGGAGAGGTTCCTCCCGAGACCATAAGCCCTGTGCTTTCAGGGATTTCCAGACTGCACCCCAGCCTAGCAGGCTGGCATCTGTCGTTACTATGAGCCACTCTGGCCTGCGGAAACACATTCCCTGAGACAGGTGGTCCTGAGACAACCACCAGAGAAGAGAATCTCTGGTCTCTTGGTCCAGATGCAGTTGAGGAGATAAATCTGCATAATCCCCATTCCACTGTTTGAGCATGCATAGTTGCAGTGGTCTGAGGTGTAGGCAGGCATAAGGAACTATGTCCATTGCCGCTACCATGAGTCCGATTACCTCCATACACTTAGCCACTGATGGCCGAGGAATGGAATGAAGAGCTCGGCAAGTGATTAAAGTTTTGATTTTCTGACCTCCGTCAGAAATATTTTAATTTCTACCGAGTCTATCAGAGTCCCTAGGATGGAAACTCTTGTGAGAGGGACGAGAGAACTCTTTTTTATGTTCACCTTCCATCCGTGAGATCTCAGAAAAGCCAACACGATGTCCATGTGAGACTTGGCTAGCTGGAAAGTCGACGCCTGAATTAAGATGTCGTCTAGATAAGGCGCCACTGCTATACCCTGCGGTCTTAAAACTGCCAAAAGGGACCCTAGCACCTTTGTGAAAATTCTGGGAACCGTGGCCAACCTGAAAGGAAGGGCCACAAACTAGTAATGCCTGTCCAGAAAGGCGAATCTGAGGAATTGATGATGATCTCTGTGAATAGGGATGTGTAGATACGCATCCTTTAAATCCACGGTAGTCATATATTGACCCTCCTGGATCAGAGGAAGAATAGTCCGAATAGTCTCCATCTTGAAAGATGGTACTCTGAGGAATTTGTTTAGAATTTTGAGATCCAAGATCAGTCTGAAAGTTCCCTCTTTTTTGGGAACCACAAACAGGTTGGAGTAAAAACCTAGCCCTTGTTCCGCTCTTGGAACTGGGCGGATCACTCCCATGGTATGTAGGTCTTCTACACAGCGTAAGAACGCTTCTCTCTTTGTCTGGTTTGCAGACAATTGAGAAATGTGAAATCTCCCCCTTGGGGGGGAGTCTTTGAAGTCCAGAAGATATCCTTGGGACACAATTTCTAAAGCCCAGGAATCGTGAACATCTCTTGCCCAAGCCTGAGCGAAGAGAGTCTGCCCCCTACTAGATCCGGTCCCGGATCGGGGGCTACCCCTTCATGCTGTCTTAGAGGCAGCAGCAGGCTTCTTGGCCTGTTTACCTTTGTTCCAAGCCTGGTTAGGTCTCCAGACTGACTTGGATTGGACAGAATTCCCCTCTTGCTTTGCTGCAGGGGAAGCTGACGCGGGACCTTTGAAGTACCGAAAGGAACGAAAATTATTTTGTTTGGTCCTCATTTTATTTGTTTTATCCTGAGGGAGGGCATGGCCTTTCCCTCCAGTGATGTCTGAAATAATTTCTTTCAGTGCAGGCCCAAATAGGGTCTTTCTTTTGAAAGGGATGTTTAACAACTTAGATTTTAATGACACATCAGCAGACCAGGACTTAAGCCATAACGCCCTGCGTGCTAAAATGGCAAAACCTGAATTCTTTGCCACTAATTTAGCCATTTGGAAAGCAGCATCTGTAATGAAAGAATTAGCCAACTTAAGGGCCTTAATTCTATCCATAATATCCTCTAATGGAGTCTCCACCTGGAGAGCCTCTTCTAGAGCCTCAAACCAGAAAGCAGCTGCAGTAGTTACAGGAACAATGCATGCAATAGGTTGGAGAAGAAAACCTTGATGAACAAAAATTTTCTTTAGGAGACCCTCTAATTTTTTATCCATAGGATCTTTGAAAGCACAACTGTCTTCGATAGGTATAGTTGTGCACTTAGCAAGAGTAGAAATAGCTCCCTCCACCTTAGGAACAGTCTGCCACAAGTCCTGTATGGTGTCAGATATGGGAAACATTTTCTTAAAAACAGGAGGGGGAGCGAACGGAACACCTGGTCTATCCCACTCCTTAGTAACAATAGTCACAATCCTCTTAGGGACTGGAAGAACATCAGTGTAAACAGGAACCTCTAAGTATCTGTCCATTTTACACAATTTCTCTGGGACCACTATAGGGTCACAATCGTCTAGAGTAGCTAATACCTCCTTGAGCAATAAGTGGAGGTGTTCAAGCTTAAATTTAAAGGCCGTCATATCAGAATCTGTTTGAGGGAGCGTCTTTCCTGAATCATAAATCTCTCCCTCAGATAACAGATCCCTTACCCCTACTTCAGAACATTGTGAGGGTATATCGGATACGGCTACTAAAGCGTCAGACAGCTAAGCATTTGTTCTTAACCCAGAGCTGTCACACTTTCCTTGTAAACCAGGCAGTTTAGAGAAAACCTCTGTGAGGGTTTTATTCATAACTATGGCCATGTCTTGTAAAGTAAATTAATTTGACGCATTAGAGGTACTTGGCGTCACTTGTGCGGGCGTTACTGGTTGTGACACTTGGGGAAAGCTAGATGCTAAACCCTCATTTCCTTCTAACTGAGAATCATTTATTGCAATATTTTTAAGTGCTAAAATATGCTCTTAATAATTTATAGACATATTAGTGCAAGTGGGACACATTCTAAGAGGGGGTTCCACAATGGCTTCTAAACACATAGAACAAGGATTTTCCTTGGTGTCAGACATGTTAAACAGGCTAGTAATGAAACAAACAAGCTTGGAAAACACTTTAATCAAAGAAAATAACACTTTAAACAAAAACGGTACTGTACCTTTAAGAGAAAAAAAGCTGCACAAACTCTGCATAACAGTGTAAAAAAGCAGTAAACAAAACGAAATTTTTACAGTAGCATCATAAAGCCTTAGTAACTTTGCACCACTATGCAAATAAACAATTAACCCCTTAATGTAAAAACCGGATTGAAAAAACTTCTAAACCGGTAAAATAACGTTCAGCACCTTGCCACAGCTCTGCTGTGGCGCCTACCTGCCCTTTAGGAACGATTTGTGGGGAAAAAAACTCTTTACAGCCCTCAAATACAGCAGGAATCTCTGGAGAAGTAGCTGGATGCTTCTGAGGTAAATAAACTGTGCAACTGAAAATAGGCCCCTCCCACCTCGATGTTATGGGGCCTAAAAAACACCACAGAGTGTTTCTTAAACTAGCCATGTGGGTTAATAACCCTTAAACAAGCCACAAAGACCCCTTAAAGTCCCTCAAAAAACGTTTTATTTGTAATTAAACCAAAACGTTTTTTCCTATTACTGTCACCAGTAACTATGAGCCCTTTATGCAAGCTTGGATTCCTCTTTTACTGAATACAGCTTACCTTTCCCTCATGGGGATATTGCCAGCCTTTTCTAGAAATAACACAGTCTGTCTAGAAAAAAATAGACTGAACATACCTTAATGCAGTTTAGCCTGCAAACTGTTCCCCCAACTGAAGTTTTCCTGTACTCTTCAGCCCTTGTGAGAACAGCAGTGGATCTTAGTTACAAAGTGCTAAGATCATCATCCTCCTTGCAGAAATCTTCATCCCTTTTCTGCCAGAGAGTAAATAGTACACATCGGTACCATTTAAAATAACAAACTTTTGCTTGAGAAAATAAAAACTAACATTTTTGTCACCACACTCCCTTTGCCCTTCCTAGCAGTTAAGCAGGCAGAGAGAATGACTGGGGGGGTGGAGCTAAAGTAGGAGCTATATGGACAGCTCTGCTGTGGGTGCTCTCTCTGCCACTTCCTGTAGGGAAGGAGAATATCCCATAAGTATGGATGAATCCGTGGACTCGATACATCTTACAAGAGAAAAAAGCCTTATATTTTCATACTGGCAGACTGTCTGCCAGTACCTAAGATGGAGGTTACCAGTGAGGGGTGGGGGGAGGGAGGGAACAGATAGGAATCAGGGGGTGGAAAGTCTCAGGTGGGAGGATAATCTCTACACTAAAGCTAAAATTAACCTTTTAAGATACCCAATTAACCCCTTCACTGCCGGGAATAATAAAAAAGTGTGGTGCGCAGCTGCAATTAGCGGCCTTCTAATTACCAAAAACCAATGGCAAAGCCATATATCTCTGCTATTTCTGAACAAAGGACATCCCAGAGAATCTTTTACAAACATTTGTGCTATGATTGCAAAAGCAGTATGTAAATAATTTCTGAGAGAAACCCAAAGTTTGTGAAAAAAGTACCATTTTTTTTTTTATTTGATTGCATTTGGCAGTGAAATGGTACCATGAAATATACCAAAATGGGCCTAGATCAATACCTTGGGTTGTCTACATTATTATTTTACTTTTTTATGTGCCAGAAAAGCTTATAAACTTAAAAGTAGTAACCATTATTCAAGTTGGCAATAGTATGATGTGTTTATATTGCCAATAAAAGTGCAATTATGTACTTCATGAAGGCCTACAGCTGTGTCTTTTCCAGCACCAGTAATACCTATTGGTTTACATTTAATTATTATGAGATCTAAATTAGAGATTTGATTGCCGTTTGACTGTTTGACTCACGGGTTGACCAGGAAAAAAAATTAAGGGAAGATTATTTGTATATACATCTTATGTGTAAAGATTTAAACTGATACTAAGATACAAAAAGTTACATATTCTATATACAGGGAGTGCAGAATTATTAGGCAAGTTGTATTTTTGAGGATTAATTTTATTATTGAACAACAACCATGTTCTCAATGAACCCAAAAAACTCATTAATATCAAAGCTGAATAGTTTTGGAAGTAGTTTTTAGTTTGTTTTTAGTTATAGCTATTTTAGGGGGATATCTGTGTGTGCAGGTGACTATTACTGTGCATAATTATTAGGCAACTTAACAAAAAACAAATATATAACCATTTCAATTATTTATTTTTACCAGTGAAACCAATATAACATCTCAACATTCACAAATATACATTTCTGACATTCAAAAACAAAACAAAAACAAATCAGTGACCAATATAGCCACCTTTCTTTGCAAGGACACTCAAAAGCCTGCCATCCATGGATTCTGTCAGTGTTTTGATCTGTTCACCATCAACATTGCGTGCAGCAGCAACCACAGCCTCCCAGACACTGTTCAGAGAGGTGTACTGTTTTCCCTCCTTGTAAATCTCACATTTGATGATGGACCACAGGTTCTCAATGGGGTTCAGATCAGGTGAACAAGGAGGCCATGTCATTAGATTTTCTTCTTTTATACCCTTTCTTGCCAGCCACGCTGTGGAGTACTTGGACGCGTGTGATGGAGCATTGTCCTGCATGAAAATCATGTTTTTCTTGAAGGATGAAGACTTCTTCCTGTACCACTGCTTGAAGAAGGTGTCTTCCAGAAACTGTCAGTAGGACTGGGAGTTGAGCTTGACTCCATCCTCAACCCGAAAAGGCCCCACAAGCTCATCTTTGATGATACCAGCCCAAACCAGTACTCCACCTCCACCTTGCTGGCGTCTGAGTCGGACTGGAGCTCTCTGCCCTTTACCAATCCAGCCACGGGCCCATCCATCTGGCCCATCAAGATTCACTCTCATTTCATCAGTCCATAAAACCTTAGAAAAATCAGTCTTGAGATATTTCTTGGCCCAGTCTTGACGTTTCAGCTTGTGTGTCTTGTTCAGTGGTGGTCGTCTTTCAGCCTTCCTTACATTGGCCATGTCTCTGAGTATTGCACACCTTGTGCTTTTGGGCACTATAGTGATGTTGCAGCTCTGAAATATGGCCAAACTGGTGGCAAGTGGCATCTTGGCAGCTGCACGCTTGACTTTTCTCAGTTCATGGGCAGTTATTTTGCGCCTTGGTTTTTCCACACGCTTCTTGCGACCCTGTTGACTATTTTGAATGAAACGCTTGATTGTTCGATGATCACGCTTCAGAAGCTTTGCAATTTTAAGAGTGCTGCATCCCTCTGCAAGATATCTCACTATTTTTGACTTTTCTGAGCCTGTCAAGTCCTTCTTTTGACCCATTTTGCCAAAGGAAAGGAAGTTGCCTAATAATTATGCACACCTGATATAGGGTGTTGATGTCATTAGACCACACCCCTTCTCATTACAGAGATGCACATCACCTAATATGCTTAATTGGTAGTAGGCTTTCGAGCCTATACAGCTTGGAGTAAGACAACATGCTCCCTGTAGTTTGATAAATATGATGTATAAAATTATTCCAATAATTACTTGTAACTTACAGAGCATAGTGGACTTTTTTTTCTTCTTTGCATTTTAATCTTAAAGTGAATGTAAATTTTGATGCTAAAGTGCCTGGATTTTTAAAATTTGATTAAAAATAGGGGCACTTTAATTCATCAAAAGCCGTGATTGGAGGATGACCGATCCATCATTTCTGACGTCAGAAATGATTTGCGACTACCGGGGGAAGCTGGACCGGCTGTCAAGTTTAAAAGGTAAGTATTTTTTTCACAACGAGTGAAATGTAAATTTTGAATTAAAGTGCCCCTGTTTTTAATCAAAATTTTAAAAACCGGGCACTTTAGCATCAAAATTTACATTCACTTTAAAGGGACAGTATACACTCATTTTCATATAACTGCATGTAATAGACACTACTATAAAGAATAAGATGCACAGATACAGATATAAAAATCCAGTATAAAATGGTTTAAAAACGTACTTAGAAGCTTTCAGTTTAGCTCTGTTGAAAAGGCAGTTGGAAAGCCCACTGCAAGTGGGAAATAAGACACTCCCCCCTCCCCCTTCTTTTGCATATGAAAAGACCCTTTACACAAACAGGAGCAAGCTGGAGAAGGAAGCTGACGGTATTCAAATAAAACTTTGGGGCTTGGTTAGGAGTCTGAAAATCAGAGCAATGTTATTTAAAAATAAGCAAAATTATAAATTTTTTAAAAAAAACAACTTTATGGGCTTTATAAATAGATCATCTACAAAACATTTATGCAAAGAAAAAATGAGTGTATAATGGCCCTTTAAGGATAATTAAAAGGTGTTTACTGTTCCTTTTTCTTTTAGCTTGTTGTGAGACATTTTTCAGTGAGAAACTCACACAAAATGATGTATTAGGTTTTTTTATTTTTTTTGGGGCCCCATTACATATTGCGGCGTCGCCCGCAAAAGCCGGTGATGCTGGTTTTTGCGCAGGTTTGGTATCATATATATACAGCGCCCGCAATTTTTACTCCCATAGGCTAACATCGGACCGCGTTGTAAATCGGTATCCAATATCACGCGCAAGGACTTACGTGGCGAAAATGGAGAAATCTTACTCCATTTTTACCTCGCCATAAATGGCAGCTGATTTGAATACCCAATAGAATTTCAGTAGCTCTTATCCTATTGGCTGATTTGAACAGCCAATAGGATTTCAGTAGCTGTCATCCTATTGGCTGATTTGAATTTGAAGGCTCAAATCAGCCAATAGGAATTCAAGGGACACCATTTTTCGCGTACCTTGAATTCCTATTCAGTGAACGGTGGAGATTGTATGAAGAGGATCCTCCACGCTCCATGGCTCCGCGGTCGCCGGTCTTCAGTTCCAGGCTCACCGGTCTGGTTCCTGGAAGAAGAAAGAAGAGGTTGCCGCTTGGAAGAAGACTTCACCGCCTGGAACAGGACCTTCTCTGCTAGACTTCAGGACAGGTGAGGACCACTTGGGGGTTAGACTTAGGGTTTTTTAAGGGATTTTTTTTTTTTTTTATTTAGATAGGGTGGGCAGTAAAAGAGCTGAATGCCCTTTTAAGGGCAATGCCCAACAAATGCCCTTTTCAGGGTAATGGGTAGTTTAGGGTTTTAAGTGTTAGGTTATTTTATTTGGGGGGGTTTGGTGGGTGGGGGGGTTTACTGTTAGGGGGGGTTGTGTATTTTCTTGAAAAAGAACTGGTTATCTTGGGGCAATGCCCTGAGAAAAGCCCTTTTAAGGGCTACTGGTAGTTTATTAGATTAGGGGGTGTTTTTATTTGGGGGGCTTTTTTATTTTCATAGGGATTAGGTATAATTTTTGTAAAATTTGGTAATTTTCTTTATTATTTTCTGTAATCTTAGATTTTTTTATTTTCTGTAATTGTAGTTTAAAGGGACAGTCTAATGAAAATTCTGGAGTAGACTGTCCCTTTAAACTACAATTACAGAAAATAAAAAATAATTTATACTTAGTTTATTTGTATTTTTGAAGTAGTGTTATTTTTTTTATTATTTAATAGTAACTTTAGTATTTTGTAAATTCTGTAATTTGGGTTCATTTAGGGGGTGTTAGGTTAGGGGGGTTAGGGTAGGGGTTAGATTTATTGCGTTGTGGGCTTTGGTGGTTTAGGGGTTAATAGTTTTAATGTGTTTATTGCGTTGTGTGTTAATGTCGGATTAAGGGTTAATAGTTTTAATACGTAGTTTGCGATGTTGGGGTTGGAGGATTTAGGGGTTAATAATTTAGTTATTACTTGCGGTGTGGGTTTGATGGCAGATATAGGGGTTAATAGTTTAATTAGGCTTATTGCGTTGTGGGGGGTTGTCGGTCTAGGGGTTAATACATTTATTATTAGTAGTGAGAGGGGGGGGATTACGGATATAGGGGTTTTTACGTGTTGGGCTTATTTTTGGGAGGCGTGTTAGACTTTTATGGGAGATTTGTTATTTTCTTTACTTTTCTTAGGCTCCGGCAGTGCCGTAAATCACTGGCGACTCCTGAAATTTGTATTTACGCTCATTTCTGGACATCGCTAGTTTATCCGACTTACAGCACTTTATGAGCTGCCGGCGCCATATATGTAATAGCCCGATGTGCGAGGTGAAATTACGGGCGGCGCGGGCTGCAGCACTTGCGCTGAAGCCTGCGCCGTATATGTAATCGCGCCCTTGGTGTATATTTGGGGGGGTAAGCAGATTCAGTAGTTTCAAAGCATTCCAGTATTATGTGTCATATCAGAATAATGCAACAAAATATCTGACTATAATGCAGTTTTCTATGGGTTGGGCTATTTTCTATTGGTGGGGCAGTATTAGAGGGGAGAAGTTATGAGCAAATAACTGGCGGTCTTGTGGGGGTGGCTTGTAGAGTCCCTTAAGACTTGGAAATCAACAGCTATAGGGGGGGCGAGTAGCAAGCCAGACCTCCCAACCTGTGACAATCCTGAAAGATTTTGGACATGATTAAAACACATTGAGTAGGTTGTTTGGAATGGCAAAATGGCACCAAATGAAAAGCTTTTAGGTTGGACAACATTGCAATAGAATAAGAATGCTTAAATCAATGTTCCACAAAGTAAAATTGATTTTTAAAAAAGAAAATTTAAATCTGACCTTTTAACTTTTTGTTAATTACCGATTTTTCTGGTGAAAAAAAATTAAAGTATTTTCACAGTGTTATTATATACAAATACATGCAACTAAATTTAACAAAAAATATTAATGAGTTCTAACAATTAAAATAATCTTTCCATTCTAACAGAACACAAAACTACTGATTAAATTTGAGTCAATGACAGAGACACATAAGTCACTCAAATGCATGTTTCAATAGCTCTAGTCAAATGACTGAAAATATCTGAGATTCCCCTAGTCTCCCACCTCCATATGTTAAGCTAAGTCTTGATTGTACAACTAAAATCAAATATTTAGTGGCGGATTGGCTCTCACTAACATCAATCATTAGTAATACTATGGCAGGATTGGGCAGGTGATGATGGACACACAAATAGTCAGAACTCCTGTACACCATTACACACAAATGAGCTGATAAGCAAAACAATATTGTTCCCCTCACTTCCTCCACTTTTTTTGGCACCAAACGGCACAAAAAATAAACAAATTAATTCATCAAAATAACAAATGTGCAATATGACAGTTTTATTAGTTTACAAAACAAATAAAGTCATCCTCTCTTTCCAGCATTTGCTTATTTCTGATAGCAGATATAAAGCCCAAAAGTGCAACTCAAAATATTTTGTGAGTTGCACATTTCATCTAAGATAAACAAAAAAACAGGAACAGGGGATAACTTGGTTCTTCATTTGCAAAGCAAATAATGAAGACTGAACCCAAAGGAGCAAGGGAGTCACTGGCACCTTAAAATTAGCCCTGCCACCCTGGTTTAGTGTCCTCAAGAAACCCATGGGTGTCCCCTGTTCGCCCCATTGCGGCTGTTAAATACAAATCCAACTTTTTGTTTTATTATATAATGTATGTGTGTGTGTGTATATACACATGTTTGTCTATAAATATGTATTCCGTATGGATTACTCCTACATTTATCGTCTGGCTCCTAGATTTTGGCCAAATCTGTCAAGTCCCACAATGTACAAAATAACCCAACTCACATCACATTTCTTGAATATTTATTTATTAAATGTTTTATAATAAATTCGACCAATTTACTTGCAGGAAAATGACATTGTATTATTGCTACCCCTGTCTGTTTTTTGCTTTTGTTAGCTGTGTTTTAAGTGTGATATGTGTATGTTAAATAAGCTATTTTGGCATTGGGCATATACTTAAAGGACCACTCAACGCAGTAGAATTACATAATTAACAAGTACATAATACAAAGACAAGGCAATAGCACTTACTCTGAATTTCAAATAAGCAGTAGATTTTTTTCTTACAAATTTATTTTTGCTTCAATTTTCCGGCCCCCTGTGTCATGTGACAGACATCAGCAAATCACAGACTAATATACGTATACCCTGTGTGCACAATTTGATAATGGAAGTTAATTGGGAAATATCTTTATTAAACTGCATGCTCTATCTGAATCATACATGTTTATTTTGACTTAAAATGTCCCTTTAAGAGAGAAGTGCATATACAATACATTTTTAACAGTAGGTTATATAGATACCATATTGTAAAGGTGAGTAACCACTACAAATTCTATGTTGTAAATGCACATTCTAGTGCAAAAAGTAAATAATCTAGTTGATCAAATTAACAAATTTTAAACCAGGGCTCGATAAATTAATAAGTCTAAAAAATGGGCTCTGGGCTGTTTCTTACATCTCTCTAATCTTCATCTTAAGCATTATGCAGCATTGTCATAGAGACAAGGGGCAGACTGGGCCAGTAATTGCCTCTCAAGCTCACATTGATGTATAAATCAAGTAAGTTTTTACTTTTTTGTGTTTTTGTATCTTGATCTCACTTGTGCAGCTTCATGCAACATTCACCAGCATAGCCACAACTCTCATATTCACTACGTGCAGGGAACAGCCTTTTGTCACTTTCTTCAGAAGCCTCAACACTTACTAAGTACCCCTTACTTACCTCCCATTCTATGTAAAACCTTCAGGTATGTCCAATGCTCCTGTTTATGACCCTGTAATATTCAAAAAAGGAGGCTTCTAAAATTGTGGGCTGGCTCCTAGGCTGCAGACAAATTTATCTAGCCCTGTTTTAAAAAAATATATATTTTATAGGCAACAAAAATGACTAATATCCCTTTAAACAGCTTTCATGTCTAGAAAAACAATTGTGCAGTTAAATGGGAAAATTTTGCAACCAATTAACTTGGTCTCTATTAATTGTAAAGACAAAAACCCTGACTTATCTAAACAGGTAGTCTACAAACATTTAATGTAATTACAGACTGCAGCACGTTCATTATCACTATAACATACTTAGTATAATTAAACAATAGAGTAAACATATTATTAGTGCATAAAAAGCACCGTAATTACCAGTTTTGTACTTTAAAGGGATATGAAACCTGTACTTTAAAGGGATATGAAACCCAAAATTTTTCTTTCATGAACAGATAGAGCAAGCAATTTTAAAAAACTTTCTAATTTACTTTTCATATCAATTTTTCTTTGTTTTCTTGGTAATTTTTTGTTAAAAAGCAGACGTATGTTTAGGAGCCAGCCCATTTCTGGAGCACTATATAGCAGCAGTTTTGCAAGAATTGTATCCATTTGCCAGAGCACTAGATGGTAGCACTATTCCCTGCCATGTAGCGCTCCAGATGCCTACCTAGGTATCTCTTCAACACAGAATATCATGGGAATGAAGCAAATTTGATAATGGAAGTAAATTGGAAACTTTTTTTAAAATTGTGTGCTCTGTCTGAATCATAAAATAAATTTGTGGGTTTCATATCCCTTTAATTATCAGTATATAGATAAATTGTACCATTGTGTACAGCACTATGCTCATTATCAGTGTATTGATGTGCCTGGTGTTTTTTGGCCTCAGTAGGGAGCTTGGGTGTTAATAAACACTTTAACTGCTGAACCATTTTTAGTTGCACTTTTGTATTTTTTTAGAAAATGAATTTAGATTTTAGAAATACACAAATAGCTACCATACTAACTGATTTTTGACAGATGCAATAAATACATAAAGCAAAGATTAGCCTTAGAATAATATGAAGAGGTATTGTATGCAATTACAATGTTGTAAAAATGCTGAAGTGTAAATGTTTAGTTTCTAAAGTTTTGAGTTTCTTTTTTTTTTTTTCTTTTTTTTTTAATCAGACAAAAACAGAAAAGCAAAACATACAATAAAATAAAAAATCCTATAAGAAGGATTAGATGGCCACACAGGAACAAATTAACATAGAATAGCCATGCTCTACTTACATCTCCAATTTCTTATCATTCTTAAAAGAAAAAGACCTTAAATCAAATATTACTTAAAAAGGTTACTTTATACAAAATGTTGCCATTTCCCTTATACAGACAGTATAAAAGGTCATCTCACAGTAATACAGTACTGGGAGGGAAGAAAAAAATAAATACATTTTTAAAAAATAAAAATAAATAAATAAAATTTAAGAAAAAATACATAATAGAAAAATTAAAGATAACTTGATAATTCTCAATTAGTTACCCCCCTTTCCCTCTAAGCCTTCAATTACAGGATATTCATTCCTTTCTAATGCTGCTGCTAATTATACGAACTTCTAAAAAGGAAGAATTAACTTATTTGTATTTCTTTAGGATGGGAGACAATAAAACTCCTCCATTTGTTGAAAAATTGTTTAATTTTAGGTTCATTATCAATGGTTACATCAAATTGTTTTAGGATCAACTGGGTATTTATTTGCTTTATGAGTTCAGCTAATGTAGGGATCTTTTGAATTTCCAATGTTTCAAAGTTAGGGTCGTTCCATTAATAATGATGGAGTTTACAAGCCTTCTATTCATCTCTTTTTTGTGTGTCTTTTACTAAAAAGAAAATATGACTGTCTTCTATTTTAAAAGGATAATGTAGCACATATTGGCCCAATGATTTACTTTGTTCCAGAACTTCTGAACCTTCGGGCAGTTCCACAAACAGTGGTGCAAATCAGCAGCCGGGAAATTATATTTATAACAAGCACTAACATTTATATCCCATTTTGATTGCAAGTAGGGCGTCATGTATATTCTATTAATTATTTTTGTGTGTGATTCCCTCAAGACAGTTGATATAGTCACTTCATCTACTAGTTTGAAGCTTTTCGGTACTACCTTTGTAGGGCTGTTCCAAGCTATAGCTATTTTATTAAAGGGACACTGAACCCAATTTTTTTCTTTTGTGATTCAGATAGAGCATGCATTTTGTAAGCAACTTTCTAATTGACTCCTATTATCAAATTTTCTTCATTCTCTTGGTATGTTTATTTGAAAAGCAAGAATGTAAGTTTAGATGCCGGCCCATTTTTGGTGAACAACCTGGGTTGTCCTTGCTGATTGACAGCATCAATAAACAAATGCTATCCATGGTTCTGAACCAAAAATTTGCTGGCTCCTTAGCTTAGATACCTTCTTTTTCAAATAAAAATTTATAATAGAAGTAAATTAGAAAGTTGCTTACAATTGCATACTCTATCTGAATCATGAAAAAAAAAAAAAATGGGATCAGTATCCCTTTAACGTCATCCTGTCCTTGCAAAGACTTAAGCGTTTTATACAGGAAAGAAATGGAATGGTTGCCTGTCTTGTAAACATTAACCACAGGGTCCAGTAGTGACCAGTTCGTTTCTACAAGACGTTTATGCACAAGATCCTCAAACCAATGACGGACCTGAAAGTACGCAAAGAGGTCTTTATCTGGTACCTTAAAGTCCCTTTTTTAGTTCAGCAAAAGCTTTACATCTCTTTGTGTCCTTATCCTTCAGCTGGTTACTATAAGTTAGCCCCTGCTGATTCCATCTAATAAAAACCTCAGAGTTAAGAGCTGACATGAGATTTGGATTTCCAATAATCGGTAAGTATTGTGAGTATTGAAAGTTTACTTTCACAGCCTTAATTACTTTTTGCCAAGCATAAATTACATTTAGAATAACAGGTAACTGCTTGACTTCTATAGGTATTTCCTTTCCGAAAACAATGCAATAAGGCTTTCAGCTCATAAAGTAGTGCGTTTCTATATAATAGTGACCACCACCATATTTTAGTTTAACATTTTTATTTACTTTTCTCTTCTGCTGAGGATAACTAGAGACAGATATGAATCAGGAAATTAAATTTAGTTTGCAAACAAGGCTGTGTGGAAACCATGTTAGATAATTATTTTAACAGTCCTATATTCTGCACAGCATTGATTGCACAAACTCTTTTAAACCACCTTTGCAACCTAGATCCGGATCCTATCTTCCTTTTGTTTTCGTACAATCTCTTTTATTGCCTGTTTTATATATTTCTCAAATTGTCCTCAGCAAAAGAGAGATATAATAACTAGAAAACTTAGGTTCATGCATGGTGGCACCCATTAAAGCTTATATTTTAGCTACATGTAATTAAACATTTTATATTGCAATCTCATATTGTTTAACATCCCTTTTAATGAAAAAACATTGATAAATGGATGCATTTTAAAATGTTTGACCAGTAGTGTGTGTGTCTGAGAGTGAGTGTGTGAGAATATATATATATACACACACACACATATACAGTGTGGCCAAAGCTGGGGGGGGCACACAGGAAGGACAGACAATAAAAGGGGGGCTAGTGCTGCCCATAGAGAAGATGCCTAGGGAGACAGGTGGCTTGAATCCATGCAAATGCTGATATGCGTCTCTAAATGCACAAATTACATATGCAGAAATAAAAAAACACTAAGGGCGTGATCCGATATAGATCGTAGTTTGCGGCGCAAGCAAGGTAACCCGCGTCGCCCGCAGTTTCAGCTCGCAACTCTAGCTATCCAATATTCAGCGCCATCAGATGCTAAACTGGCGTAAGTAGGAAAAACCGGCGAGCAGGCAAAATGTGCGCAAATACACATTTTAGTCGTCGAAAGTACTTGCGCCTGTATTTTGTTCACGTAAACTCTCAATAAAGTGTAGTTTTATGCAAATTAGCCTACGACTCGTAAAAAATTACGCCAGTTCTAAGAGATGTGCCACGTAATGACGAGATTCAAAATTCAGACTTAAACCCCTGCGCAGCCGCCATTTTCTTTAGTGTGTTTGGTTGGTTCTTGGAGCTACAGCACACTACAGTGAGTAGGAGAAAGTCGTTAGAGTAGAGAGAGAGCCGCATTGCATAATATTTAGTTAGGTCGGATTTGGAGGATTTGATAAGCTTGTACATTTACTGTCACTTTTTTACATATTGCACACATTTTGCATACACACATATACAAAATACACAACACTTTTTTTTTTATAACACCTTACACATTTTATTTATCTTTTACAGTTTGAAAGGCTGAGTGTCTGGTTGTGATTGTGTGTGATTGAAGTGGGAGTGAGTGTGAGTGTGTGAGTGTGTGTAGTGTGAGGATGTCAGGGAGAGCTAGGGCTGGGGGGAGGAGGGAAGGGGAGTTGCAGGGAGAGGATTATGGACAGGAGGAGCAGCAGGGTCCCCGTCAGGGAGTGAGCGGAGTGGGGAGAGGGAGAGCCAGAAGGGAGGATGGGAGTGGGGTTGCCCCAAGGCCAGGCACACTTAGAAGAGGGATAGAGGGTGCACATGGGGATAGAAGGGGGGAGGAGGGAGAGGATAGGGAGGAACCCACACCAGGGACATCCCAGGGAGGGAGCCAGGCGGCCCAGGACGAGGAGCGTATGAGGTGTCCTAACTTCAGTTTTGCAGAAAACCTCGCTCTAGTCCAGGCTGTCCTGGAGAACCATAATGCCCTCTTTGGACAAGAGAAGGGCAAAGGAGTTGCCCGTAGGCGTAAAGATGCTTGGCAGAAGGTGGTGGAGGCCGTCAATGGTGTGTCCCAACAGAGGAGGAATGTGGATGGCCTAAAGAAGAGATGGAATGATTGTAAAAGGAGAGTCAAGGAGAAGATGGGCCAGGAAGCAATGTCCCAGAGGGCAACAGGAGGTGGGCCTCACTATGAGGCGGAATACAACGAGTGGCAGGAGCTGATTCGTAGGTCCCTGAGCGTCACAGCAGTCCGTGGACTTCCGGGGGCTCGTGACTCAGGGGCTGCAACATCAGCACAGCATGCTGGTGAGTAACATCCCACACACCAGTATTATATGTATTTGAGTTATAACATCCTATATTGTCACACATTCATGTACACAATGATGAGCATGGTATTTTGCTTACTAACAACAAAATATACAATGAGATTTAACATTAAAGGGATATGAAACCCAAATAATTTTATTTCATTATTCAGATAGAGAATACAGTTTTCAACAACATCCCAATTTACTTCTATTATCTATTTTTCATCATTATTTTCATAATCTTAGTTTATTAAATATCAATGCACATGGGTGAGGCAATCACACGAGGCATTGATGTGCAGCCACCAATCATCAGCTTATGAGCCTATCTAGAAATGCTTTTCAGCTAAGAATATCAAGAGAATGAAGCAAATTAGCTAATGGAAGTAAATTACAAAGTTGTTTAAAATTCCATGCTTGGCTAGCTGAATCATGAAAGAATAAATATGGGTTGCATGTCCATTTAATGCTACTTAACACATTGAAAATCATGATATGAGGTGGAATAGTGAAATACTAACATGTCTCAGAGTAACACAGGCCACAAGCCACATGTAGACTTTTCAGTAAATGGACACTATAGTCATCACAACCATAGTGTCACTTAAAGAACACATTTTCTCCATCACTGACATGTACACAGAACTATTGTATGAAGCACATACATGTATACTTTGCATATTAAAACCCATCATATCACAAATCTCAATGTGCACATGCATGTTATAGAGTTTGACATGAGAATGTGGATAGGCCCTAGCATGTACATTGTATGCCCACATGGATATATATCTGACTGTACTAATCCCTCTCATCATTTGACTCCTCCACAGAACCTCCAGTCACCAGGGTGCCAATGCCCATGCATCCCCCTCCAACACCGGATCAAAGTATATCTCCACCTCGACCACCGGTCCAGAGAGTCCAGCAGGAGTATGCCAGGCATGACATGGGTTGGACTGCCTCAATTGAGAATCCCAATGTTATGCCGCCTGCATTACAGGAGGATACCTGGCAGGAGCCCTGGCCGGAGGAATATTACTTTGGCTTGGAGGGGGAGCCACGCCAGCCCCGAAGGGTAGATGTCTTTACCCCCCCACAAGAATATCATGCCACTCAGGGATTCTACCAGCAGGCTGAGTGGATGCACACCAGCAGCCAATGGGACTATCAGTCCATCCGGACATCTGCACCATCGGCAGCAGTTGGAAGAGCTCCACCAACTGAAATTCCTCGCCCTGCACCCCCAGCTGAGATTCCGGGGTCTGCACCCCCAGCTGAAATTCCTCGCCCTGCACCCCCAGCTGAGATTCCCGGGCCTGCACCCCCAGCTGAAATTGCTCGCCCTGCACCCCCAGCTGAGATTCCGGGGCCTGCACCCCCAGCTGAAATTCCTCGCCCTGCACCCCCAGCTGAGATTCCGGGGCCTGCACCCCAGCTGAAATTCCTCGCCCTGCACCCCCAGCTGAGATTCCGGGGCCTGCACCCCCAGCTGAGGATCAAGAAATGGAACCAGTGCCTATAGTCCCTGCTGGGGAAGAGCCCATGGATCCACTGACTTCCGCCATGGGTGATGAATACAATTCCCTACCGAGGAGGCAAACATTGACCTGTGAGAGTCTAACGACAACCTGCGAGAGAATGCAGAGGGACCAACGCAGGTTCCATAGGAGCCAACAGCGATTACAACAGCGTTCCATTGAGCTGCAAAGGGACATGGCAGCATCTGTAACTGCTATGGTACAAAACCAATCACAAATGCTGAGAGTCATTTCGGACATGCAAATCCAGAGTGACCACAGATGGAGGGAACAGAACCAACTGTTGGGTGTGTTGCTGGAGCATTTCACCCACCAGCAGGACATCGCCTCAAGCATCTCATCTGTGACCAGCACTCCTACTGGATCCACACAACCCAGGAGAGGCAGGAGACCCACTCCAGGCCCCTCAGCCCCCTCATCTAAGAGGCCTAAAAGAAAATAAATCTTGTTCTATTTCATCCTAAATCTTGTCCTCTGTTATTTACCATATAATTGTCATCCACATCCATGTGAGGTGTGTTTTAGTACAGTAATATTGTTAAAACATATAATAATACCTGTGTTGAAATGGGCAAAAAAGGTATTATTATCATGTTTCTGACATATTCCTGTTCGATAAACTACATCACATAGTTGTGTATGAACGGTACATATAGTAATATTCACTTCTAAGATGTAAATCAAGGTTTCTCACATCCAATATAAATTGACACGTTGGTATATATAACTAATAATGTATTTAAAGAAGGTGTGAACATAAGGTATAAATATCCATTATCCTCATTCTTAATGATAGTGAACTAAACATGAATGAAAAAAATGAGAAATATACAGTAATTAGGGTTGTTAAAGGGACATGAAAGCAAAATGTTTTCCTTCATGATTTGTAAAGAGCAGACAATTATAAACAACTTAATAATTTGCTTCTATTATTTATGTTGCTTCATTCTATTGATATTCTTTGCTGAAAAGCATATCTAGATATGCTTGGTAGCTGCTGATTTGTAGCTGTATATAGATGCCTCCTGTGATTGTTTCACTGTGTGCATTGCTATGTCTTCATTAAAGTATATCTAAAGAATAACTGAAAATAGGTAATCGAAGTAAATTTTAAGGTTTTTTAAAATTATATTCTCTATCCTTAATCATGAAAGAATATGTTTGGGTATAGTGTCCCTTTAAGGGAAGGGGGTTGGGATGTAGTAGTTTCACTTACATGCAGTGGAAATCCAAAGTTTGAAATTCTGCAAGACATGATATATACCCATGCAATGGTTGGTGAGGTACTGTCAAACATCATAATACATGTGAATGTTACGGTTTACTGTACTTATGAATAAGTAACTTACAGGTGAAGTATTCCCGGATGACATAATCCCTCACTTCATTCCCCCTCAGTGTCCCCCTGTCCACATCCTCAGGTACAGGAACCAGCTGCTGCTGCTGCTCTGGGTCAATGTCCCCCAACAAACGTGTGTCCACAGCAATGTTGTGTAGAATACAGCAAGCATTGACAATGGAACACACTTTGTTGGGGTTATACTGTAGTGCTCCGCCTGTAACATCCAGACACCTGAACCTGGTTTTTAATAGGCCAAAGCTCCTTTCAATGACATTCCTTGTTCTTATGTGTGCCTCCTGGTACCTGAGTTGTGGCTCTGTAATGGGGTGCATGCACCAAGGGGGTTAATAGTCATGGTCTGCAGCCGTACCCTGCGTCACCTGTCATGTAACATATGTGTTTGGATTACTACAGGTACATCATGTGCTTTAAAGGGACACAACATGAATTTCATATAAAAGATAGATTTAATAAAAACATTAAATTTGTGCATTATAAGCAATCTACTTTTATGCCAGTATTAGTCTAGACCAAAAATCTATTTTAAAGGACCAGTCAACACAGTAGATTTTCATTATCAAAAAATGCAAGATAACAAGACAATGCAATAGCACTTAGTCTAATATCAAAGTTATTTTTTATGACAATTTAAAGTGTTATGTATTTTGAAACTCCCCCTGTACCATGTGACATCCATCAGCCATTCACAAATGCATACACACTTATTCTTGCACATGGTCAGTAGGAGCTGGTGACTCAAAAATATAAAAGATACAAATACTGTGCACATTTTGTTAATGGAAGTAATTTGGAGAGTTTATTAAAATTAAAAGTCCTATCTGAATAATGAAAGTGCAATTTATACTAGACTGTCCATTTAATAAGAACCTGCAATTGTTATCAGCTTTAAAATTTACTTAGATTAGATCATTTTCTCCATTCTATAGATAACTTTTGATGACAAGCATATTAGATATGCTCAATAGCTGCTGATTGGTGGCTGCACATAGAAGCCTCATATGATTGGCTCATATATGTGAATTGCTATTTTTAAAAAATAAGATATCTAAAGAATAAATACAATGAGATAATAGAAGTGAATTGTAATGCTGTTTAACATTGTATTCTCTATCTGAAACATGAGATAAAAATTTGTGTTTAGTGTCCCTTTAGTAGAAATATACAGACAGAATGAAGGTACTCACCAAGCAGCCATCCTCCCGAGAGTGTTCCATTTTCAAACATATTGAATAAGGAGGTCTGGCGCAGGATGTAGGAATCATGTGCACTCCCCGGGAAGCCTGCATACACATGTAAGAATTTCAGATTGGTATCGCAGACCATCTGGCAATTCAATGAGTGAAACCCTTTCCTGTTAATATAGAGGATTGTCTCCTCATGTGGGGCCACGATACGCACATGTGTGCAATCAATTGCCCCCTTGACATTGGGAATACCCCCCAGTCGATAGAAGCCTTGTTTAAGACGGTTCCATTCCTGGGGGGTACGGGGGAAATGAATGTATCGTTGTGTCTGGTTATCTAGAGCAGTCAGAACCTCCCCTAGAATCCTGGAGAAGGTAGACTGCGCTAGGCCAGACACAAGCCCCTCTGTTGACTGGTATGAGCCGGTTGCCAGGAAGTGTACAACACACAACAGCTTCTGCATACCAGTCAGAGCTCGGTTCCTATACGCTTGAGGGTCAATATCATCCTTCAAGACCTCATATAGGTTAATGAGGCTTGCAGAAGTCAAGCGATACTTTTCCCTGACCTCCACTTCTGTCATCCCAAACAGGGTGACCCTAACCCTGTGTACCCTTGGTGCTCTTCCCCTCTGCTGATGCCTTCATCTTATAGGCCCTGCTGGCCTATGGGCAGCTGCAGCAACAGCAGCATGGGGAGCACCAGGAACAGGGACAACAGCAGGAGGAGCAGGGAGGGCAGCAGCAGCAGCTGGAGCAGGGACAGCTACAGCACCATGACCAGGGATCTCAGCAGCAGGGATACCATCCAAAACAGGGGCTTGTAGGGGTTCCAGCACCCCTTGTGCCCCACGACACTGTCTCACTCTAAATGCAATATACTGCAAGGGAAACATGGTGGCTAATGAGGGTGTGCATTTGCAGGTGTTTTAAGGCTGCAGGTGAGAGGTTGTGCTGTTTGTGATTGGTTTGACACACTTGCAGGGGCAGGAATAATAAATGCTTTTAAGAGGTTAACTATTTGTGAACAAGCTGCTGCTATGTATATTGTTAAGCATGCATTTGTTAGGCCTTCAGAGAGTTACGTTGGTTTCTATGTCAGTGCAAGGGTTCCTGCGCCTTCAATTTGTGGCGAGCTGAGAATGGAGTAGATTTTGTGAAATCTGCGCGCGTAAGTCCTTACGCTGTATATTGGATAGCAAATTGCGCGTGTTTTGTATGTCAGTCTATGGGCCAAAAAACTACGGGCGACGCCAGAAATCTACGCGCGTAACTTCTAGCTTACGCCGTATATAGGATACCAAATCCGCGCAAATATTGGCGTCGCCAACTTTTGCGGGCGACGATTTTTATCGGATCGACCCCTAAAAGTGAGGTATCTACTGAACACGACTGAATAGTCTTTGCCAAATAATCTTTGGAGAGATTTTGTCAGCTTGCCCAGACATTTGCATACAATTGTATGTTTACAGATATTTTTTTACATGCTGTTATATTTATAATGTGAGTTTCAAATTTTTTTAACAACATATTTTCATTCTAGACACAAAACAATCAGGTATTTATATCATAAAATGTATTAGAGCAAAAAAAACCTAAACAACAAAAATAAAACACAGTAAGTTAATATAGGCGCTATACAAATAATATAATGTGTTAAGCAGTTTTTACATCAGCAACTAATGCTTTTACAAAAACAGTAACTTGTTTACAATATATGACAACAACATACAATTATCACCATAATAAATATATTGACATTAGCTACTGGATAATTATTTTATTATTGTTCACCAAAATACAGTTTATACCTAAAGTTGATATTTACTTATCTGAGTTAACTAAATTAGAGATTATTTCAGCAAAAATATGAATGTAATTAAAGGGGCATTGTACTAACAAATGTTCTGTCTAAAAGAGAGTAACACAAAAAGTGTGTTTTTAAACTGATGTTCCTGTGTTAAAGGGACATTGTTCCCAATGGTACATTTTACCTGCTGGAGTGTATTTTATTGTTTGCAAGCAGATCATTTCCCTTTATTTTGTCTGTAGAAACGGTCACCTGCACTGAAAATATGAATAGCAAATATAGTTATCTGTAGAAAAGTTACGTAAACAGGAGGCAATAGCTCTTATTAATAGACATGGGCATTCAGCAATTTTGTTCACTGCTAAAAGCGGTAAACGACAGCTATGAATGTATCACTCAGATATCAATGTATTCTTGTGAAAGAAAAACACACTAAATCCAGATCTTATTGTGTTGCACTTTAACATGAAGAAATCTGGCTCCAAAAAGAGCTGAATGGCATGAACCGAAACTGCTAAATGCACATATCTACTAACTGATCTCCTAGAGGGGCGAGAGAGAGATTTTTTTTAGAATAACTGGTTGTGCTCCCAGACATATTTAGCATTGCAATACCTAACTATTTAGGCTGTGTGTTTAGACATACATAATATTAGCAGGTGTACTTTACCTGCAGGTTCAGCCCATTTTTATAGGCATGTCTTTAAAGGGACATTATACACTCATTTTTTCTTTGCATAAATGTTTTGTAGATGATCTATTTATATAGCCCATAAAGGTTTTTTTTTTAAATAAATGTATAGTTTTGCTTATTTTTAAATAACATTGCTCTGATTTTCAGACTCCTAACCAAGCCCCAAAGTTTTATGTGAATACTGTCAGCTACCTTCTCCAGCTTGCTCCTGTTTGTGTAAAGGATCGTTTCATATGCAAAAGAAGGGGGAGGGGGGAGTGTCTTATTTGCCACTTGCAGTGGGCTTTTCAGCTACCTTTTCAATAGAGCCAAACTGACAGCTTCTAAGTAAGTCTTTAAACAGTTTTATATTGGATTTTTATATCAGTATCTGTGCATCTTATTCTTTAAAGTAGTGTCTATTACATGCAGTTATATGAAAATGAGTGTATACTGTCCCTTTAAGAACAACAAGTGATAGTTTGAATGAGAAAAAAAAATGTTATTTCAAATACAAACATGAAGGAACAATTTCCCATGTAATTAATATATTGCAGTAGGTATAACAAGCTATTTGGAACACATTAAAGGAAGAAAATGTTATAGTACAGTGTCCCTTTAAATACACCAACTTTGGGCTTGTGTGTGTTGCCCTTACCAGCCAGAGAGCAATAAATACCTTGGTATCAATTGTAAACAAACATGAACTTTATGTCCAGTGGCAAATTATATTGGTGTGCAAATCCAACCCAACCATTTAGGTTGTACCCCAATAGTGCTAGAGAGAGAAAATATCCCCCTCCCATTGCTGCTTCTCATCTAGCCACTCCCCTAACCACCTAGTAACGCCCTCGGACTCCCTACTCTACCCATCAACCCCTCTGAGCCTGCTGCAACCCATGCTGACTCCATGCATGTATGACTTATCACACGTAATTTCCTGATTATAAACATTCTACAAACCCCAATTAATCACTTATTGAAATCACTATAGTTCCTGTAAATTTCATGCAAGGAAAATAAAATAATACAGTGACATGAATGTAGCTGCTAATCTTTCAGATAAAGTATATATACATTCTGAGTACTATGTACCTTTAAGAATGCCTTCAGTATCTATATTTATCCTGAAATGTCAGATCTGGGGCATTTTTATCTAAAAAACCATCTTGTTATTGATTTAGTATTAAAATGATTCTTTAATTAAACAAATAAAAATCAATAAAGTAGAAAAATCAATTAACATAATACTTTCTCTGTAAAAAAAAAAGCCAGGCAAAACCAAAACCTACACACCACCTACTTGGAATTGTTCCTATTATTATGATATCACAGTTAGTTTCACTTTGACCAGTGTAAATAATAAACCACAACTATGCAAATATTGTTCAAACATTTTTTATTTTTCCAAGATATTTACAAATGTAGCAACATAATAGAGATTAATTATATAACTTAAAAAATGCATGATTGTTATTATGCTTTATTTTTAAAGGGACAGGAAACCCCCAAATTTTCTTTGATGATTTGAATACAGCATACAAATTTTAAACAAGTTTCCAATTTATTTCTACCATTAAATTTGCTTCATTATATTGATATCCTTTGCTGAAGGAGCAGCATTGCACTACTTGCAGCTAGCTGAACACATCTAGTTAGCCAATCACAAGAGAGAAATGTGTGCAGGCACCAATCAGCAGCTAGCTCCCACTAGTGTAGGATATGCACGTATTCTTTTTCAACAAGGGATACCAAGAGAACGAAGCACATTTGAAAATAGAAGTGAATTTAAAAGTGTCTTAAAATGATATGCTTTATCTGAATCATGCAAGTTTAATTTTGACTCCCCTATCCCTTTAAAGAGCTGCCTAACACTGCAGCACTGGGTACATAAATATAGTTACCCATACACTAAGTTATTGTGTAAAATAAGAAATTCAGATTCATAAAGCAGACAAAACAAAACCAATTAATAGAGGAGAGCCCTATTCCAACCAGCTTACAATCAATATCTTTATTAATAAAACAGGTATTCCTTCTGCAAAAATACATAGAATAAAATTCTAGTAATTAGATAGTTCTGATGGACAGATTCTAAAGCTCAGTATAATGACATTCCATAGTCAGATAGATCACTATTTATTGCTGCAAATAACAATTTACAGAAATTTAGTACATAATTTCTCTTGTGTAGGCAGGTTATTGCAAGACATTCATAAGGTAATAAGGAGGAAACTCCACAGAATTTAATAGCAAACTCATAACTAGCTTTTGCTAATAACAACTGCTTTTCTGTCTTAAAAGGGATAGTGTACTGTTAAGTTGGTTTCTCCTTAATTTCTTTCCAATTACTTTTTATACCAGCTGCAGAGTTTAAAATGTATGGGGAAAAGATCCTTTATGTATATTTTTGTAAATTAAATAGCTGTTTGTGTTAACTGAAACCACAACCCAATATAATGGGCTGGTCTTGTAGGGAAATAATACCTTATTATGTTACCTGTGTGATTAGTTACACAAGTCCTCCTTATCATTCATTAAAGGGACACTGAACGCAATTTTTTTTTCTTTCAGATAGAGCATGACATTTTAAGCAACTTCCTAATTTACTCCTATTAGCACATTTTCTTCATTCTCTCAATATCTTTATTTGAAATTCAAGAATGTAAGTTAAGATGCCGGCCCATTTTTGGTGAACAACCTGGGTTGTTCTTGCTGATTGGTGGATAAATTCATCCACCAATAAAAAAGTGCTGTCCAGAGTGCTGAATAAAAAAAATGCTTAGATGCATTCTTTTTCAAATAAATATAGCAAGAGAACGAAGAAAAATTGATAATAGGAGTAAATTAGAAAGTTGCTTAAAATTGCATCACAAAAGAAAAAAATTGGGTTCAGTGTCCCTTTAAATTGACTCAAAGGCCAGTACTTATAGAGAACAATGGAAAATGAACAATTAGTACCTCTCTGGGCACATTTTTAATCTAAACCTCTGTGTTTACATATTTTTTTTTGTAACCAGAGCTCAGACATTTTCAGTATAGGTGGGGATACAATTAGCAAAATCATCTATTTCAAATGAGAAAACAAAGGTGAATGATCTATTTGTAAACAAATATTCCAATGGGTAAAATCGTTATTGGGCGCACATTAAAGGAGAGTACCGCTGTCACTTTAAATCGAGAATGAAAAAAACTTCATACTATAGAACAGGTTAAATAAAGCAATATAGATCCCTGCACATCTTTAAAGGGACAGTATACTGTAAAATTGTTTTTCTCATAATTTATTTCCAATGACTTTTTATACCACCTGCTACCAGTATAGAATGCATGAGAAATTACATTTTTAGGTTTATTTTTATATATGAAATCGCTGGTTGTATGCTTTGAAACCACAGCCTGTTGAAATGGGTTGAGCTTGCACGTAAAATGAGATCTCATTATGTTATCACTTTGTGTACACGCACATGCTTCCTTATTTTATTTCTGTTTGTAAACCAAAGCCCAATCCTTAAAGTGGATGTAAAGTCACTGATAGCCGACAATCATAACTGCTGTATCATCCAAAAATAGCATAAGTTTAAGTCATGATTTTTTAAAATACATAATATTATATCGATTTATATACTTAGATAATTCCAAACGTCTTGCGTTCTCCCTCCGCCCGCCATTTTGTTCCGCGTTTATAACTTTGATTGACATTTCCCTAAACTAATAATTTGCCATACCCCGTGGCGTCCAGCCCCTTTTTAATAACGTTACTCATTAATTTATGCGCATGCGTCTTTTATATGCGCATGCGTAAATCAACTTCAGCTGGATTTCGAAGCGTTGCGCGTTCACGCTTCAGGCATGCGCATATAAAGCCCGCAGCCACAACCAGACTACTATGTTGCTTTGAGAATATACCCGCTCGCTACGCATGCGCACAAAAATTAGCTGTCACGATCGCGAGTACACCCTTATTTATAAACGCATGCGCAATTGCCGAAGTATATCTTGAACGCATGCGCATAGACGGCAACAAATTTGACACGCATGCGCACAAAAAGGAGCAATCGTGAGCGTGCATTGCTAATACGTCATAGAGCGGGTGGGACCGCTCTAGACGTTATGCGAGGAAAAGAAGGGAAGTTATGGATGGGAGGAGCTCGGATCAAAAGGGAGCTAAGTTACAAACTTGAATATAATGTAAAATTTTAGATATTTGAAGCAAATAACTATGCGGTATTAATAAAATAGTAAATAAGAATCGATATTTATTGTCAATATGTAAAAAATTTACATTTACTTTAACCCCTTCACGCCGTTAGGACGTTCAATGCGTCCTAACCGCACTGGGCTTTAGCACCGCAAGAACGGCATGGAACGTGAAAGCCGTTCTGCTGTGCTGAAGCCTCTGCAGGTTTCTAACTGGAATTGCGGGCTGGAGAGCGTGATTAGCGTTATAGGCACTCTCCCGAGGCCCGATCCCATAATTAAAATTACATTTTTTACTTATTAGTTTACATCAGATCTTTGTTTTGATTGTAACAAATAAGTACAGGCAGGATGGGGTTAAAGAGAACAATGGAAATGGTGTTTCTTCTGCTGGCTATGTTTACATAGCTTGTCAATAGCCTGTAAATTCAGTATAGGTGGGGGAACCACAGTCTAAATCATCTATTTCAAATACCAAAATAAGTTTAAACGAGCTTCTTGTAAACAATTTAATACACTCCAGCAGGTAAAACAGATAATTTGGAACAAATTAAGGGGGAGAAATGTTGGGGTAAACTGTCCCTTTAAAGATATAACTAAGAGAGGAACTGTGCTGTATATTGCCTAATGCTCTCATTTCCCATTTCAGTCTTTGATCAGCTCAGATAAATTAGTCTCCAACAGAGGGTTAACCCTCAACACACCCCACCAAGCAAATAACTGTTTATAATATGCAGATTTAGTAATCAATAAACAAGTGTTTATACTAATATTTAAAAAAAAAAAAAAAAGATGCATTTATATCCATATACAAATTAAATGAACTTTAAAAAGCTTAGCAAAGTGCATGATTATCTTCCTCAACAACGTTTATTATAATCACAAATGGCTCTATTTGTCTGTCAGTTAATAATGTATACGCGGTAATACACCATAATCAATAAATAAGCCACTGTTGCAGGATGTAAATTGTCTGTCAGAGTAATTGATTTAGAAAGGTGTGTGCAGCACTGAAATAGTTTTGCTGACTCTGCCTCTCTGCTATAAATAGTTTGCCAGTACGTGCTGAGGGTCAGCCAAGGCTCAGATATTAAAAACAATGAATACAAAAGTCTTCCCTTACCAAGTAATTCTGCCTCCCCTTGTCACAGTTTCTTCTTTCATTCTGTGCACGACAGATTTAGTCAGAGAATACCCAGAGTATAAGTGCTAAGTCTGACAGTGTGACTAGCTCTGTAACCGTGTTAGTGAACTTGAGTCAGCCACTCCCACTCAGGGGAAGGAATGTCTAGTTCTTTATCAAGCTAGTACCAGGGAATTCTTTCCTTCTGTCAAATTCCGAGCAGTTCTTCCCAGCATGTTTGACTCTTCCGTATTGATTTTAATGAGACTCATAACCACATTGGTCTACGTTTTGGGAAGTGATTATAAACCTGGGACGCTAGGAACTCAGCTGAGGCTGCCTCATGTATTTTGTTCTGAGAGTCATACTGCTCATTGTTTCTCTGAACATTATTATATTTATCATGCAAAGATTTACTGTCTTAGTTCAAATTACTCTCTCTCTCTCTTCTCTCTCTCTTCTCTCTCTCTCTTCTCTCTCTCTCTTCTCTCTCTCTTCTCTCTCTCTCTCTTTCTCTCTCTCCTCTCTCTCTTCTCTCTCTCTCGCTCTTCTCTCTCTCTTCTCTCTCTTCTCTCTCTCTTCTCTCTCTCTTCTCTCTCTCTTCTCTCTCTCTTCTCTCTCGCTCTCATATATATACTTGTTTCATGTTCCTTTAAAGAAAGGGTTACAACATACATTCATTTTGAAAATGATTTTGACTCCAGCCTTTAAAGGGATAGTACAGTATAGTCAAAATTAAACTTTTGCAATTTTAAGCAATTTTCTAATTTACTCCTATTATCAATTTTTCTTCGTTTTCTTGATATCTTTTATTTTAAAAAGCTGGAATGTAAGCTTAGAAGCCAGCCCATTTTTTGGTTCAGAATCTGGATAGCGCTTGCTGATTAGTGTCTAAATGTAGCCATCCAATCAGCATGCGCTATCCAGGTGCTGAACAAAAAATGGTCTGGCTCCTAGACTTACTTTGCAGTTTTTTAAAATAAAGATACCAAGAGAACAAAGAAAAATTGATAATAGGAGTAAATTAGAAAGTTGCTTAAAATTGCATGCTCTGTCTGAATCATGGACATTTATTTTTTACTAGCCTATCCCTTTAAATCCCAATAAGACACTGGAAAGGATTATTTGCAAAAATGAACCTAAAGGATTATATTTGAATAAAGCTTATCAAATGATTTATCTATATAGAAATTTGGTAGAAAAAAATATTAGTTACATTTTCTAAAGGATTATGATCCACCTCTATATGTCAAGTCAGATATAGCAAGGCTTTTTCTCTCTATAGGATCAAGGTTCAAGATTTAAGTCAGGTTAGCCAAGGTTTAGGACAATTAGCATGTCATTTAAATGGGGGGTTCTGTCATAAGAGCGAATTCTGTCAGCTGTCTGATAACAAACCCATACCACGCATGTGCTCCTCATTGTTGTCGCTTTCCACAGCTACTACGTCACAACCTAAAATTTGTTCTTCTGATAGAACATGCGCTTCTCATTGTAACAAGTGTCCAACAAGTGTATAAACACATAGAGTGATAGTAAAGCATATCATTCACACAGCTTCCTTCTAAATCTAGATATAGTAAGTGTATTATGTTTTTCTAAGTAGAGTACAAGGAAGCTGTGTGAATTATATGCATTACTATCACTCTATGTGTTTATACACTTGTTGGACTCTTGTTACTAACACGTTTACAAATTCCTTTTTAATATAATAATTAAACTGGTCACAAACTGCAGCTCCGTTTAATTAATATATATAAAGGCATTTGTATTTCCCACATGCACTGTAACAAGTTTCCAATGGCTGTTAGTGCGCACTGTGTTTTATCAGAAGAATTAACTGTAGGTTGTGACGTAGTCGCTTTGGAATGCGACTACAATGATGAGCGCATGCGCAGTATGGGTTTGTTATCAGACAGCTGACGGAACGTCACTTTCGTTCACTAGTCTGATTAATTCGCTCATCTGACAGAACAGGGGCAGTGCATCTGACAGAACAGGGGCAGTGTTGGCAATTAAACTGAGGGAACATAAAATTGTATTGCCTGAGATTCCCGTAATTTAAATTTTATTGTTGCCACATCCCTCAGAGAAGCTTGAATGCAGAGCATGATGCACAGTGATTGGTTGACATGTGCAGGAGTTTGTTATTTATATCTGTCCCTAATTGGCCCCACACAGCAAAGGAAAAATATTATTCCTTTAAAGGATTACTTTCTGTTATAATTTTTAAGCTAAACAACTAACATATTAAAGTTAATAAACATTAATTAAAACCTACTGACCTATATTTTCTCCAAAACGAAGTTTCATAACGTTCTAAAAGGTATATATTTTATTCGCCGATGATGTCACATTATCCTGCCCACTATTTTCAGCACTGCATGTTCAAAATACTTAAACCAATAACTGTGTTTAAAGCGCCATTTTGAAACCTAGGTATTGTAAACGGATTGGTACAGAGCAAAGGATACCCACGGAGTGGGTTTGGAAAACAATTAAATTTGCAGACAAGATTTCTGATATACTGTAGAGATATGTTAATGAAATGCTATTGATAAAAAGCGTATTTGGGGAAGTTAGTTAGTAACAGGCATAGAAAATATTTACTTACAGTGGCCCTTTAAGTAAAAGCTTGTTTAAAGGAATAGAAAGATCAAAAATGAAATGTGCATAGGTGCGCTTTAACCTCTTAAGGACATATGACGGAATTTTTCCGTCATAAAACAATTGAGAAAACAGAAAGCTGTGTCCTTAAAGGGTTAAATTGAAATATAAGCATGTTTACAATATACTTCCTTTAGCAAAAATGCTTCTAGTAAAAGCTATTACTGTTGTTCTGCAGCATACGCACATATCCTGAGGGCCCGTGCACCAGAATTCAGACACCACACCTTCTCTGAAAGTTGGCACTGCCGTAGGGATCAGCAACCTTGGGCCCTCAAATGTTTTGGAACTACATTTCCCATGATGCTCTGACAGCCTAAAGAGTGTCTCAGCATCATGGGAAATGTAGTTCCAAAAGATCTGAGGGCCCAAGGTTGCTGACCCCTTGAATAACACAAAATACATCTTCAGAAGCAATACATAGCACTGCCAGCTCTCTGAGAAGGTGTGGTGTTTGAATATTGATGCACGGCCCTCAGGATATGTGTGTATGCTGCAGAAAAAAACATAAAATTATATTTTAAATTGAAATGCACCCATATACATTTCAATGTTGACATTTCTATTCCCTTAACTAAAACTAGCATGGAGTGCATGACAGTGAAAATGCAGCTGTTTTATTGGCCTGGAACAAGCCTCCCCAACAAAAAGGTCATTTTTTTCAACACAAAGGCATCTGTTTGTTTGTTTGTTTTGTTGTTTTTTTAGTAATCCATTAAAAGCATGTTTAGATAGAATGCAAAAAGCAAACTGCGTCCCTCAGCACTTGTATTCACTTTACATAGTGCTTAGCATGTTTATCAATTAGCTGTAATGGATCCTTTAGTGTGAAGTAACTCTTTAACTGCCAGATACAGCTGTAGGCATTTCTAATGAATGGATTAGAGCCCTCTCCAGCAGCAAACAGGTTAAACAAGCTAGTCAAGCACATTCAGAGCGAGAGGTTGTCCAGTGGAATCTATTCCTGTTTATATTCTAGTAAAAGAACTACACAGTTTATAGAGGAACTTTTGTTTTACAGGACATAAATACATACCCCCCAACTGTCCCGATTTTTGCGGGACAGTCCCGATTTTAGGGGTCTGTCCACCTGTCCCGGGTTGCTAGCCATCTGTCCCGATTTGCCCCAGGCATTAAAAAAAAATTTTTTTTTAAATTCTGTTGGGCCCATACTCAGAAGCAGCTGGCTTTGCTCTCACAGGGTTAGATACCTGTTGTTAGATTCCCTGTGGAAAATTAATGATGTGTGGGTTAAGCAGGAGTAAGAAGGCTGTATACACTCTGACCACGGGTAATGGTGACCTCTCTAACCTACCTCTGGTAGTGATGATGTCTAACACCTGGTGATAATACTAGCATGCCTTCAGTTTTATACAATGAGCAGTGCTAATACCAGGGTAACGAACAGTGGCAGCCGCAAACTGCCAGCTAATGTGCTTGCCAACCCCAGGACCCCATGCAATGAATTACAGATACCCATATATGATGTAGTGTGTGTGTCTATCTGTTTCCATAACTGTGTGTGTGTATCTGTATGTATAAGTTTATGCTATGTAGTGTGTGTGTGTGTCTGCATGTATAAATGTGAGCTATGTAGTGTGTGTATCTGCATTTATAAGTGTGTATCTGCATGTATAAGTGTATGCTATGTAGAGTGTGTGTGTGTCTGCATGTATAAGTGTATACTATGTAGTGTCTGTGTATCTGCATGTATAAGTGTATGCTATGTAATGTGTATGTGTGTATCTGCCTGTATAAGTGTATGCTATGTAGTGTGTGTGTATCTTCGTGTGTAAGTGCGTGTGTTTAAGTGTATGCTTTGTAGTGTGTGTGTATCTCCCTGTGTAAGTGTTTGCTATGTAGTGCGTGTGCATCTGCATGTATAAGTGTATGCTATGTAGTGTGTGCGTATCTGCATGTATAAGTGTATACTATGTAGTGTCTGTGTATCTGCATGTATAAGTGTATGCTATGTAATGTGTATGTGTGTATCTGCCTGTATAAGTGTATGCTATGTAGTGTGTGTGTATCTTCGTGTGTAAGTGCGTGTGTTTAAGTGTATGCTTTGTAGTGTGTGTGTATCTCCCTGTGTAAGTGTTTGCTATGTAGTGTGTGTGTATCTGCATGTGTAAGTGTATGCTATGTAGTGTGTGTGTGTGTATCTGCATGTATAAGTGTATGCTATGTAGTGTGTGCGTATCTGCATGTATAAGTGTATGCTATGTAGTGTGTGTGTATCTTCATGTGTAAGTGTATGCTATGTAGTGTGTGTGCATCTGCATGTATAAGTGTATGCTATGTAGTGTGTGCGTATCTGCATGTATAAGTGTATGCTATGTAGTGTGTGCGCATCTGCATGTATAAGTGTATGCTATGTAGTGTGCGTGTATCTGCATGTATAAGTGTATGCTATGCAGTGTGTGTGTGTATCTGCATGATTAAGTGTATGCTGCATGTGTAAGTGTATGCTATGTAGTGTGTGTGTGTGTATCTGCATGTATAAGTGTATGCTATGTAGTGTGTGTGTATCTGCATGTGTAAGTGTATGCTATGTAGTGTGCTACTGTGCCTTTTTGCTGACTTTAAAGGCCAGAATCTAGAATATTAATGGGGAATGCAGAGAGCAGTTTTAAAGAATTTATTTTTAAATGTCCAATTAAGATAAAAATATTTAGCAATGTCTTTGCAAAGGCTTATTAAATACATAGCTCACATAGTCATACCAGTGGTTTGAGTGTATTAAAATATATGACTTTATTTAGAATGTTATTTATATTACTTTGGTCTTATGATTTTTTTAAGCCCCACCCACAACATTTCAAATGTTATGCCGTGGGGGGGGGGGGTCCCTCTTTTGAATTTTGAAATGTTGGGAGGTATGTATATCTGATGTCTATAAGACAAGAAAGAAGATCATCTTTGCCATTTTGCTTAGTATTTAATCAAATATGCAGTTAAACCAATATAAGTATTTAAAGGGACAGTAAACTGTAAAATTGTTTTTCCATTAATATATTCTCAATGACTTGTTAAACTAACCGCAGAGTATAAAATGTATGAGAAATGGGTAAACTGTCCCTTTAAGAACAGTGTTTGATGTCTGATTAAGATAGCATTGTGGCAATAGCCTGTTTTCCTAAGGATTATATGTGATGTATACTATTATTATTATTCTTTATAAAGTGCCAACAGATTCTGCAGCGCTGCCCATGGGTACAAGGATAAAAGTACAAAGGAGAAAAAATACAATAAAAGACAACATTTTACAGACAAATACAGAGGGAATTGAGGGCCCTATTCCTGTGGGAACTTACAATCTAGATGGGTAGGAGGATGGGAAACAGGAGGTGGGAACTACAAAGGTGAGATTGATATAAGTGAGAAGATAGACTAGGGCAACTGTTAGGTAAGTGAAGATTATAAAGCTCAAACTAGATCTGTACTCTGACCCAGCCAATAAATGCCAAGAATGGCAGTGCTGAGTCCACTTGCCTGAATCGTGTTCTCCCAGTCTTGCCCTTGGAGTTTGAGCTTTATAATCTTATATACTATACCTGAGAGGCCACGTGTCTCTTTAATTACTATTTTTTACCAGCACAAACCATTTCAGTGGGTAATATGCTGCCTGACTCACTTAAAGGAATAAACTTAAAGGGATACTAGACCCATTTTTTTATGTTATGATTCAGATAGAGCATGCAATTTTAAACAACTTTCTAATTGATTCCTATTATCATTTTTTTTGTTCTCTTGCTATCTTTATTTGAAAAAGCAGGAATCTTATAGTACAGCCACGGGATAGTGCTTGCTGATTGGTTACTTCAATTAGCCACCAATCAGCAAGTACAACCCAGGTACTGAACCAAAAGTGGGTCAGCTCCTTAGCTTACATTCCTGCTTTTTCAAATAAAGAAAGGACAAATTTGGGGTTAGCATCCTTTTAAGTGCACATATAACTTGCTCTAATTTGTTAGAGCATGAAATGTTAGTTCTACTTACCCTGTAAGTATAGGTGGATAATCCAGGCACAGAGGTTAATCAAACAGTTAAAATCCTTCTCAGGGTAGCTCCAGGAGAGAAAGAGATGCAGGATTTGCTGGTAATACAGAGTGATGTGATATCACAGTTGTGCTGTAACCATCTTGCAGAGCTATTGAGCATACCATTTTAAACAACTTTACAAATTACTTCAATTATGAAATTTGCTTCATCATCTTGGCATCTTTTGTTGAAGGAGCAGCAATGCACTCCTGGGAGCTAGCTGAATGAATAAGGAACACTGGAGGAGTTGAAGAGACTGTAAGGTAATAGAGCTAATGGCCTAGGCCCTTCAGTGAAGCCATGCGGTAAGTGCCACCATCTCAAGAATCAGACACTTTTTTCATTTGCGAGACGCACCATCCACAGGCTCAGACTGCCGCAAGATAACCCCCCCCCCTCGAGAAACCGGGTTACAAAGCAGTTTACTATACTGAGTACCTTCATTGCTATACAACAAAGATCTAACTTTGCAGTCAGCCTAGATATTGTGAAGCTCTTTTCCCCCCCGCTTCATAGATGGAGGAGTTTCATGAGACCATGCACGCCTTACTAAACGCATTTGAACATCGGATGATTGATAGCATCAATGATCTTATCACGACGGTTCAATCTGCAGTCCAAGAGGGAAGTACCAGTCATTCTGCTCTGAGGTCCATTCCCACACCGAAGTTGACAGGAAACCCTTTCATGGAGGGATCTCCCCTACCGCAAATTGAGATACAACGGATACAGGGAAGACCCAGCAAAGCTAATGGTTTGAGTCTAAAAGACGGTTACCCACCATGGATCGGAGAGCTCATAACACCTAAGAGCCCAGCGATACAGCAGCCTTGTGACCTTATCTGCTATCCTTTTCTGGTGACTTAATTGTGACTCTACTTCGGCTACTAAGTGGGGAAGTGCAGCCGGCTTTCCCGTTCGAGGTTTAAAGATCCTGTTTTCTCCTGACTTATTAGAGGGATATCTCATGACGGCATCACTCAAGGTGATTCTTTCACAGCTCTGCAACTTCACAGTGTTCGGGCTTATTTCTTCTAACAAAAGATATGAAGTGGAGACTTTCCCCCACGATCCCAGAGCAGGCATCGGTTAAACAATTGCTATACTTTGTCTAGGGTTTCCATTTTCCAGGTGCTGTCTATATAACATGTTTGTTTGAGCTGAGTCTTTATATGAGACATGGTGATATATCTATAGGATTTTTTTTTTATAAGCTTGTATTGAATATGAACCTTTTAGTTTTGGTGTTGTGTTCTTTTTTCTTTCCTGTATTGTAACCGAGTTCTCTAACCCATGTGACATGCTACTAAATCATACAAGTCCAGTTTTACCAACTTTGGGTATTATGCTAGTAAGATTGGGTTTCCCATAGAGGATAGTGCTATATTTAGAGTAATAACTTTAATCTATGTAATCAGCATTAGGCTCCAGTTTAATATTAGTTAACTTTCCCCCAATACTGCTTACATATAACTACTAGATGTACACCAGGAGACAATGCGATGAGGGTATTATGTGGATGTTTTACTGTCCTCCAGGGTTAAATAAACATATATTACATATCCCTAGGCCAATTTTAATCTCTATGAAGAGCTATAGCACCCCCAGTTTTTTTTATTACCTTATTAGTTAACAGGTTCTCTAGTTTCTTTAATCAGAGGAGTTTCCACTAACCTCTATTCTTCATATATCCTTGTTCTGTTAATATAATCTATGTTATAGTTTTTTAGTTGCAAGTCCATCAACTCACTACTCAAAATGTTGATCCCAATTAAACCACATACTGCTATTTCCCCTTACTGCAAAATCATAGGACTACAGTATTTGACACCCAAAAGTCTCATGCTCATAAGATGGTCTTCTAGAATACCTTTATATCCTTCTCCAGATTCATATCTAATTATCCTAGTGCTATACATAACTGCAAATCAAGCTGCTGCACTGCTTAGTCATAACATACCATATCAGATGCTAGATTTATTTTCCTATATGTACTAAGGTCCAAGAGTGACCACAACTAAAGCTAGTTTCCCTCTCCCAGGTTTCATACGCTTAACCAGGTCCAAGAGTGGCTTTCTGACTATTGGAGAAAATATTTACTATACTATAAAAATTAGGTTTCAGCACCATATATCACACTTCATTATTGACACATAGGATAGATATGGCTTGTGAACTTGCTCCCTTTTGTGTATAATAATAGTAGGCTCTCTTTCTTATACCATACCCATGGTTATAACATTACACCTGTTATTACAATATGTTCAATCTTATTGTAAATTTATATATTACCCACTGTCTTTGATATTGATCTACTTTGTTCATCCTGAGTGTGGAATATCACTCTCATATTAATGTATGTCTATAATTAAGAAGCAGGTTATTATAGTACAATTGTTGTTATTAGGCCAATCACATACTTAGATAACATGTGGATTAATAGCCGCTTAACTGTATATTTTGCAATTTCATTAAGAACATATCCGTCTAACCCCCTACAGAAAAAAGGTTCATTCCGGTGTTACAATTGTGCCCAATTCAATTCCCTCATACAATATATGTTACCCATCCCCATACAGGATGAAAAATTAACATTAGGGGCACATATACATGTAACTCTAGTTATGTGATATATGTGATCAAATGCCCATGTGGGTGGGCATATGTAGGTGAGACCACCCAGTCTGTGAGAGACAGAATACGACAACATAAATCAGCCATAGGTAAATTAGATGAAGATGCACCTGTCGCACATCATTTCACTTTAACATCACATAATAAAAGCCAATTAAGATTTCAAGTTGTAGATGGGGTTCCTCCATTTAGACGTGGAGGAGATTGTCAAAAAAATTTTTCAAAAAGGAAGCACAGTGGATTAGGATGTTGGACACTATGTCCCCCAAGGGGCTTAAACCATGACATACCTTGGGGACATTTTGTTTGAAACATAATTTATCCAATATGCTGTATGATTGGTACTTTCTAATCTATTTGAGGGTCTAATATACATATGATCTGAAAAAATAAATTAAAAAATCGATAAATATTAGTTATATGACTTAGAGCAGTTCCAAAATAAAAAATAATTTACAAGTATTTTTTTAAATCTTTGTTAATCAGCATTAGAAATGTGTTCCTCTGTCTCCCTTACACAAATGATCTTTTGTAAAAATATACAATCTTCTTTTATAAGAAGTGATTGAGTTAGTATAGTTAATATCGGCATTCCGCTTTGAAAACATGTAGTAATATGATTCGTTGGTATGTTGAGTGACGGATGTACGATTGGTCCAATCAGGGCATTCCTTTATACTACTTATAGAGGGCTATCCCCATAGTTCTATGTACTCCTTGACAAAGGGCAGAGTCTTTAAATGCACGTCGGAGTGTGTCATTGATGTGTCATGTGGTAAAGAGGTCTAGAGGTCACAGAGTTCCGTTACTGTATTGTTTGCTGTACGATAACGTCACCATCCCCCTATAGGGTCTGTATAGGCTGAAAATCATACTGACACTTGCCTGTGATACTGTTGGTCGATGTATTCTGACGAAAGAGGTACTGAGGTGATCGTGAGTAAAACATTCCTGATGGTTGTTACAAAGTCTTGCTGCAACTGTTGATTTTGACACTCTACATAGAGATGTATATATAATGGCAATTTATCTAAGCAATACGTTTATGCCTACCTGTAAGTCTAACAGTGTCTTAACACAGTAAATTCTTGAAAAGACCTACACAGATGAAAATGCTAATAGCAATACAGATGAATACATAAAGGGCGATACAGACCTTTTTATTAGAGTGTATGGGTAATAAGGGATTGTTTTTCTCAATATATGGAACAACTATATGTGACCTTCTTTTATAAGGACTTCCTAAATATATGTTTTTGTGACCGTTGGCTGACCAAGGACATTTCCTTGCACAACATATGAGTTATACATATACTCTTAAAGGAATATATACCTGAGAATAACAGGCATTTTATACATGGGACCAAGACAAGTTTAAAATTTATATTACTTTTTGGGACATTCCTATGTTACTATTATGGACGTTACTTTATTCCTCTATATTTGTGGAGTATAATTTTCCCCTTTTTTCGTGACAGCATCATTATTTTTCCCTAGGGACGCCTAGGGTTTTATGTTATAATCTCTTTTTTTCCTCCTTTTTTCTGGTGAGCATGGTCTGTGTGAATGAAGAGTATGCTGGGCAGATATCATTAGATCATTACTTCATTCTTGAATAATAGGATAAATAAATACAAATTATCTCATTAAAGAGTGCTTAGAATTTATTTTTATTTATTGTTGTAGTTTGGCAATACCTCTCGTGCAACTATATTTACATACAGTGGGGCAAAAAAGTATTTAGTCAGCCACCAATTGTGCAAGTTCTCCCACTTAAGAAGATGAGAGAGGCCTGTAATTTTCATCATAGGTATACCTCAACTATGAGAGACAAAATGTGGAAAAAATTCCAGACAATCACATTGTCTGATTTGGAAAGAATTTATTTGCAAATTATGGTGGAAAATAAGTATTTGGTCAATATCAAAAGTTCATCTCAATACTTTGTTATATATCCTTTGTTGGCAATGACAGAGGTCAAACGTTTTCTGTAAGTCTTCACAAGGTTGTCACACACTGTTGCTGGTATGTTGTTCCATTCCTGCATGCAGATCTCCTCTAGAGCAGTGATGTTTTGGGGCTGTCGCTGGTCAACACTTACTTTCAACTCCCTCCAAAGGTTTTCTATGGGGTTGAGATCTGGAGACTGGCTAGGCCACTCCAGGAACTTGAAATGCTTCTTATGAAGCCACTCCTTCGTTGCCCGGGCGGTGTGTTTGGGATCATTGTCATGCTGAAAAACCCAGCCACGTTTTATCTTCAATGCCCTTGCTGATAGAAGGAGGTTTGCACTTAAAATCTCACGATACATGGCCCCATTCATTCTTTCATGTACACGGATCAGTCGTCCTGTTCCCTTTGCAGAGAAACAGCCCCAAAGCATGATGTTGCCACCCCCATGCTTCACAGTAGGTATGGTGTTCTTTGGTTGCAACTCAGCATTCTCTCTCCTCCAAACAGTTCTACTTTGGTTTCATCTGACCATATGACATTCTCCCAATCCGCTTCTGGATCATCCAAATGCTCTCTAGAATACTTCAGACGAGCCCGGACATGTGCTGGCTTAAGCAGGGGGACACGTCTGGCACTGCAAGATCTGAGTCCCTGGTGGCGTAGTGTGTTGCTGATGGTAGCCTTTGTTACGTTGGTCCCAGCTCTCTGCAGGTCATTCACTAGGTCCCCCGTGTGGTTCTAGGATGTTTGGTCACCGTTCTTGTGATCATTTTAACCCCACGGGGTGAGATTTTGCGAGGAGCCTCAGATCGAGGGAGATTATCAGTGGTCTTGTATGTCTTCCATTTTCTAATTATTGCTCCCACAGATTATTTCTTCACACCAAGCTGCTTATCTATTGCAGATTCAGTCTTCCCAGCCTGGTGCAGGTCTACAATTTTGTTTCTGGTGTCCTTCGACAGCTCTTTGGTCTTCACCATAGTGGAGCTTGGAGTGTGACTGTTTGAGGTTGTGGACAGGTGTCTTTTATACTGATAACAAGTTTAAACAGGTGCCATTAATACAGGTAATGAGTGGAGGACAGAGGAGCCTCTTAAAGAAGAAGATACAGGTCTGTGAGAGTCAGAAATCTTGCTTGTTTGTAGGTGACCAAATACTTATTTTCCATCATAATATGCAAATATATTCTTTCCAAATCAGACAATGTGATTGTCTGGATTTGTTTCCACATTTTGTCTCTCATAGTTGAGGTATACCTATGATGAAAATTACAGGCCTCTCTCATCTTCTTAAGTGGGAGAGCTTGCACAATTGGTGGCTGACTAAATACTTTTTTGCCCCACTGTATATAGATATTAGATATAATAAGTAGTGCTGTCGCTTCCACTATTTAGTATATCCTGTCTTCCAATTTTTACTGTATATGAATACGTATTACGTGGTGTACATTCTATAAACCTAAAAAAAAAATATTAAATAAAAAAAAAATTCTTCTCATGAGCTGCAGAGACCTGCTATCTTGGTATCCTTTGTTGAAGAAACACCAATGCACATGGGTGAGCAAATAACATGAGGCATATATGTGCAGCCTCCAATCAGCACCTCCTGAGGCTACCTAGGTATGCTTTTCAACAACGAATACCAAGAGAATGAAAAAAAAATAGAAGAACGGAACATTTTATAAAAGTGTATGCTATCTCTGAATCATGAAAGAAAAAAATGAGTTTCATGTCCATTTATCTCCCTTTATGGGGGATAAATACATAGACTTGTAGTGTTTGTAGTAAGCATGTAAATTTAGCACTATAATATCCCTTTAACTTAGAATTATACTGTTTTTCAAAGGCTTAACAAGTATTAGAGGAGCGTGTAACTATTACATAAAATAAGAATCCTGGTTGATGACATTTAAAATAACAGAACATTTAGTAACACTGTAGGCTTTTTTTTTGTGTCTGCATCTGATTCATTGTAATCACGGACTCGTGGGCATTGCATTTTATGGCAGGAATGTATTAGTTTCATTAGCAGAATGTTAGATATGTGCAATGCAGATTACTCATTTCTTGCTCATACATCACGATCATAATACAGCAATTTCAGAATGCAGAAAGGGACTATTGGCTAAAACAAACAATATCTGAAGTCTTTATGAATATTCAATATTCTTGTTTGTTCAGGTGTTTTAAAGGGACAAACTGGTGACATTTAAAATATGTGCCAGTAAAGTTAAATTTATAATAGAAGCATTTTTGCAAAATACTTGTATTCACAAAAACGATTCTAGCAAAATTTATCACTATTTCAGTTGTGGTTGTATGATTAAATGGCCATTATAGATAAAAATATGACATGGTGTAATTTGTTATTATTTAATATTTAATGGCCCTTTAAAGGGACAGTCTAGGCCAAAATAAACTTTCATGATTCAGATAGAGCATGTAATTTTAAACAATTTTCCAATTTACTTTTATCACCAATTTTGCTTTGTTCTCTTGGTATTCTTAGTTGAAAGCTTAACCTAGGAGGTTCATATGCTAATTTCTTAGACCTTAAAGGCCACCTCTTTTCAGAATGCATTTTAACAGTTTTTTTCACCACTAGAGGGTGTTAGTTCACGTATTTCATATAGTTAACACTGTGGTCGTGCACGTGAAGTTATCTGTGAGCTGGCACTGATTGGCTAAACCGCAAGTCTGTCAAAAGAACTGAAATAAAGGGGCAGTTTGCAGAGGCTTAGATACAAGATAATCACAGAGGTTAAAAGTATATTAATATAACTGTTGGTTATGCAAAACTGGGGAATGGGTAATAAAGGGATTATATATCTTTTAAAACAATAAAAATTCTGGTGTAGACTGTCCCTTTAAGTCATCACTGACACAATATACACCACCGTTTGCTCTCTCTGGCCTAGATTTGGAGTTCGGCGGTAGCCGTCAAAACCAGCGTTAGAGGCTCCTAACGCTGGTTTTGGCCGCCCGCTGGTATTTGGAGTCAGTGATTAAAGGGTCTAACGCTCACTTTTCAGCCGCGACTTTTCCATACCGCAGATCCCCCTACGCCATTTGCGTATCCTATCTTTTCAATGGGATCTTTCTAACGCCGGTATTTAGAGTCGTTTCTGAAGTGAGCGTTAGAGCTCTAACGACAAAACTCCAACCGCCTGAAAATAGCAGGAGTTAAGAGCTTTCTGGCTAACGCCGGTTCATAAAGCTCTTAACTACTGTACCCTAAAGTACACTAACACCCATAAACTACCTATGTACCCCTAAACCGAGGTCCCCCCACATCGCCGCCACTCGATTAAAATTTTTAACCCCTAATCTGCCGACCGCCACCTACGTTATACTTATGTACCCCTAATCTGCTGCCCCTAACCCCGCCGACCCCTATATTACATTTATTAACCCCTAACCTGCCCCCCACAACGTCGCCGCCAGCTACTTAAAATAATTAACCCCTAATCTTCCGACCGCAAAGCGCCGCCACCTACGTTATCCCTATGTACCCCTAATCTGCTGCCCCTAACACCGCCGACCCCTATATTATATTTATTAACCCCTAATCTGCCCCCCTCAACGTCGCCGACACCTGCCTACACTTATTAACCCCTAATCTGCCGAGCGGACCTGAGCGCTACTATAATAAAGTTATTAACCCCTAACCCGCCTCACTAACCCTATAATAAATAGTATTAACCCCCTAATCTGCCCTCCCTAACATCGCCGACACCTAACTTCAATTATTAACCCCTAATCTGACGACCGGAGCTCACCGCTATTCTAATAAATGTATTAACCCCTAAAGCTAAGTCTAACCCTAACACTAACACCCCCCTAACTTAAATATAATTTACATCTAACGAAATAAATTAACTCTTATTAAATAAATTATTCCTATTTAAAGCTAAATACTTACCTGTAAAATAAATCCTAATATAGCTACAATATAAATTATAATTATATTATAGCTATTTTAGGATTAATATTTATTTTACAGGCAACTTTGTAATTATTTTAACCAGGTACAATAGCTATTAAATAGTTAAGAACTATTTAATAGTTACCTAGTTAAAATAATAACAAATTTACCTGTAAAATAAATCCTAACCTAAGATATAATTAAACCTAACACTACCCTATCAATAAAATAATTAAATAAACTACCTACAATTACCTACAATTAACCTAACACTACACTATCAATAAATTAATTAAACACAATTCCTACAAATAAATACAATTAAATAAACTAGCTAAAGTACAAAAAATAAAAACGAACTAAGTTACAAAAATAAAAAAATATTTACAAACATAAGAAAAATATTACAACAATTTTAAAATAATTACACCTACTCTAAGCCCCCTAATAAAACAACAAAGCCCCCCAAAATAAAAAATTCCCTACCCTATTCTAAATTAAAAAAGTTACAAGCTCTTTTACCTTACCAGCCCTGAACAGGGCCCTTTGCGGGGCATGCCCCAAGAATTTCAGCTCTTTTGCCTGTAAAAGAATAAATACAATACCCCCCCCCCAACATTACAACCCACCACCCACATACCCCTAATCTAACCCAAACCCCCCTTAAATAAACCTAACACTAAGCCCCTGAAGATCTTCCAACCTTGTCTTCACCATCCAGGTTCACCGATCCGTCCTGAAGAGCTCCTCCGATGTCCTGATCCAAGCCCAAGCGGGGGGCTGAAGAGGTCCATGATCCGGTCAAAGTCTTCATCCAAGCGGGGCAGAAGAGGATCTTCCATCCGATTGAAGTCATCATCCAGGCGGCATCTTCTATGGTCTTCCATCCGGAGCGAAGCGGCAGGATCCTGAAGACCTCCAGCGCGGAACATCCATCCGGACCGACGACTGAACGACGAATGACTGTTCCTTTAAGGGACGTCATCCAAGACTGTTCCGATCAGCCAATAGAATGCGAGCTCAATCTGATTGGCTGATTGGATCAGCCAATCGGATTGAACTAGATTCTGATTGGCTGATTCCATCAGCCAATCAGAAAATTCCTACCTTAATTCCGATTGGCTGATAGAATCCTATCAGCCAATCGGAATTCGAGGGACGCCATCTTGGATGACGTCCCTTAAAGGAACAGTCATTCGTCGTTCAGTCGTCGGTCCGGATGGATGTTCCGCGCTGGAGGTCTTCAGGATCCTGCCGCTTCGCTCCGGATGGAAGACCATAGAAGATGCCGCCTGGATGATGACTTCAATCGGATGGAAGATCCTCTTCTGCCCCGCTTGGATGAAGACTTTGACCGGATCATGGACCTCTTCAGCCCCCCGCTTGGGCTTGGATCAGGACATCGGAGGAGCTCTTCAGGACGGATCGGTGAACCTGGATGGTGATGTCACATCCTTATGGGTAATGATGGGTTAATCCTTTCAGCCTCAGTCTCATTCTGCAACACCTTTATTAGGCACACCTCTGTTTAATATCATTGCTTGGTATTGAATGTCCTAACTACAGAGATACTAGCCTCTCCGATAACTACGGTTACTTTTGTCCCAACATATGCTTTTAGTCTCTTGCTGAGACTTTCTCTGACCTTCCGCATCAGAACTTCTTACTTTCAGCAAGTACCGCTGTACCGGATCCTTCTGTTACCTCTCCCAGCACGGGTTGTTCCAACTCCAGATTCTACACGCTCAGCTGTTTGGCGGGTGACGTCACCGACGGCCGCATCAGATTCATCCGCAATTCCACGCTGCAAACATCTCTCCGGCTGCTCTCTGCTACTTTACACCGCTCTGCTCCGTAACTGTAACATCGCTCACAGCCTCAGGCAACTCTGGTACAACTACTAAATTTGGTAACGATCTTTGACTTTTTATTTGCCACATGTTACTTCAGTAGTATCGCTCACCTTACTTATCTGTACTTTCCTTGCTCAGTATATCTGTGTGATCACTAACCATACATCCGTTCTATCCACCATGTTGTCTTGCTAGTTTTAGTGTCATCCAGATATTGACACTGAGCTAGTAAATAACTATATTAATATCCTAAGTACTTTATACAGGTGTCAGAACCTACTTGTATATATTTATGCTTGGGATTACACACCTATATTTAAACAATTTATGATATGAACTGTTACATTACTGAGTCCTATTTCTACTATGTCTAAAAGTATTTTAGTAAATCTACTTATAATAGTAATAACGAGACTTTGTATGTCTGGGTTGTTACAGGAATACCAAGCCCAAAAAAGATATACAGGAGTAATGAATCCTGCAGAGCTCTCTAATTATGTGGTCACTCTAGGCCAAAAGGTGGATCAATTAAATTTAGGCCTAAGAGATTTACAAATAGAAAACCAAACCTTGAAAAATATAATTAAAGAAGGGATTACCCCAGCACCTCATCACATTGACACTCCACCAGAGCCCCCTGTTAGTCCACCTGATAAGTTTAGTGGTGACAGGAGGCAATTTAGGCGGTTCATTAATGCTTGCACTTTGTTCTTTACTTTAAAACCAAAAACCTTTGCAACTGACAAAATCAAGGTTTTAACAATGATTTCCTATTTAGGGGGTGAACCCAGGGTATGGGCAGATTCACTTTACGAACAAAATAGTCCTATGCTAAATTCATTTGATGACTTCCTCAGTTCCTTATCTTCCTTATATGAGGACCCCCATAGACAAAGCACTGCAGAGCACAAACTCAGGAATCTGAAGCAAAATAAAAGAGCTGTGGAAGATTACATTTCCGAGTTTAAAATCTGGCAATTAGATTCAGGCTGGAATCAAGTTTCGCTAAAAAGTCAGTTCAGACTAGGACTCTCAGAACAAATTAAAGATGAATTTGCAAGATTAGATTTGCCAGATAATTTGGAAGGGTTAATGCAACTAAGCATAAAGATTGATCACAGAATTAGAGAGAGAAAACAGGAAAAAGTTACTCATGACACCAATATTAAATACCATGATCCCCGAAGTTCTTTGCAACTAAAGGGTATAGAGGAGCCAATGGATATCGGTGCCATCAGGGGACCTCTCACTTTAGAGGAGAAAAACAGAAGAAGACTTAACCATTTATGCCTATACTGTGCTTCAAAGGAACATGATGTTTCCACTTGCCCAGTACTTAAAAGAACTAAAAAGGGTAAGAACTCTGATACATTGTTAACTTTGAAAATTACCAACTCCCAGGTAACAAATTGTACTATTCCAATCTCTTTACAGTGGGACCACCGACGCCTCAGCTCTGAAGCTGTCATTGACTCTGGCGCATATTCCAGTTATATTGATTATGCACTCGTCAAGTTTAATAAAATACCTCTTGTTAAGAAGCAAAAACCTGTTCTGGTGCGCCTTATTGACGGTAAACAACTTGAGTCAGGGCCTATAACACACCAGACAGTTCCCATACTGGTAACAACACATAATAACCACCGCGAGTACATAACTTTTGATGTACTTAATTCACCCATCTATTCTTTAATACTTGGGTTAAAATGGCTTAGGTTACACCAACCCACGATAATATGGGATTCCAACACTTTGCATTTTAACTCCCCATATTGTCAATCTACATGTACACCAAATACACAAATACTGTCAGTCACAGAGGTTCAAATACCACAACAATACAAAGAATTTGAGCAAGTTTTCTGTAAAAGAGAGGCCGAAACTCTCCCTCCACATAGGCCATATGATTGCCCAATAGATTTAATCCCGGGATCAGACATTCCCTATGGCCACATTTTTCCATTATCTGAAAATGAGTTATCTCATTTAAAAACATATATAAACGAAAACTTACGGAAAGGGTTTATAAGACCTTCCACCTCTCCAGCAGGAGCAGGTATCTTTTTTGTTAAAAACAAAGATCATTCCCTGCGTCCCATTGTAGACTATAGGGAATTAAATAAAAGAACTGTTAAAAACCGTTACCCCCTCCCTTTGATTCCGGAGTTAATAGAACATCTTAGGGGAGCATCTATTTTTACAAAGCTTGACTTAAGGGGTGCATATAATCTGATAAGAATTAGACCAGGTGATGAATGGCTTACGGCGTTCAGAACCCCTTATGGATTATACGAATACACCGTAATGCCTTTCGGGCTCTGTAACGCCCCTGCCACCTTTCAAAGGTTCATAAATGATATTTTCAGAGATCTACTTGATATGTCAATGGTGATTTACCTAGACGACATATTAATTTATTCATCTAACATCGATGAACACATTAAGTTAGTCAGAACTGTACTATCTAGGCTACAGGCACATCACTTGTACGTGAAACTAGAGAAGTGTATCTTCCATTCTCAGGAGATTACATTTCTGGGATACCATATTACACCACAGGGTATCTCCATGGAAACTGACAAGGTTTCAACTATACTTAACTGGCCAATCCCAAAAACGAAAAAAGACGTTCAGAAGTTTTTAGGTTTTTCTAATTTCTACCGAAAATTTATAAGGAATTTTGCTAGCATAACTAAACCCCTAACAGAACTAACAAAGAACCAAACTCCATTCATATGGTCACAAAACACAAACAAAGTTTTCCAGTATTTGAAAACATGTTTCACTACAGCACCCATACTTTCTTTTCCTAAATCAAACCTCCAATATATTTTAGAGGTTGACGCCTCCCACTACGCTATTGGCGCCATCCTATCTCAACGCCCCTCACCACAAGAACCCATACACCCTATTGCATTCTATTCTAGAGTTCTAACAGCTTCAGAATTAAATTATCATATTGGAGAGAAGGAGCTACTTGCCATGAAAGCTGCTCTAGAGCATTGGAGGCATCTCTTAGAGGGTACTGAAAAACCTATCCAAATTTATACTGATCATAGAAACCTCCAATACCTCAAAACCCATAGGACATTGACTTCTAGACAAGTCAGATGGAGTCTCTTCTTTTCAAGGTTCACATATAACATAACTTATAGACCCGCATCAAAAAATAAAAAAGCTGACATTCTTTCAAGACTACCAGAATTACCTACTGTACAACCACCATATGGAACTATCATTCCAGATCACTGCTTTCAAGAATCACTTGGATTATTATTTAATGAAGGATTTTCCTTCCAAGAACATCAGCAAACTGATATTACACTGCCTCAACACTTGCTAAAAAGAGGTAGTGACGGGTTATACCATAAAGACAATAAAGTATATGTACCTCCTTCTCTAAGAAACTCTATACTTAAAGCCATGCATGATTCAATCTTAACAGGACACCCAGGGGTACAAAGGACTTTAGAACTTACTAAGAGATCTTACTGGTGGCCACATATGTCCACAGATATACAGAAATACATTCAGTCTTGTGACATCTGCACTACCTGCAAGATTGAAAAACACAAGCCGGTTGGATATCTACTCTCCTTACCCATACCTGAAAAACCTTGGACTCATATAGCTGCTGACTTTATAGTCGAGCTACCAAAATCCAGCAATAACACCACCATCATGGTGGTTGTTGATTTGTTCACGAAGATGGCACACTTCATTCCGTTTCACAAACTACCTACCTCTATGGAATCCGCATCCCTACTTATTGATAATGTCATAAAACTACATGGGCTGCCTCTGTCAATCACCACAGACAGAGGAACGCAATTTACTTCTAGAATGTGGAGAGAACTCTGTAAGGCTCTTTCCATTGAACAACGTTTAAGTACCGCATACCATCCCCAGACTAACGGTCAAACGGAGCGAACGAATCAGTGGTTGGAGGAATATCTTAGATGTTTTGCCACGCAAAATCAAGATAACTGGTCTTCACTACTTCCTTTGGCAGAGTTTGCCCATAACAACGCTCATCATTCCACTATCAAGACCACTCCGTTCTTCGCCAACTATGGATTTCATCCACTGTTCCATATCAACCCTCAATATGACAGTCAGTGCCCAGTAGTTAATGACACCACTAACAGTATCGCTGAAACCTTTTCTATTCTTGCCGACAATATCAAAACTGCTCAGGATAGACAGAAAGTTTACTATAATCTTAGGAGAAGACCAGCACCTGACTATATGATTGGAGATCTGGTGTGGCTATCAACGAGGAACCTTCGTCTCAGTACACCCACAAGGAAATTGAATAGGTTCTTTATTGGACCCTTCCCAATAAAAAGGATAATAAACTCCAATGCAGTCACTCTGCAACTTCCCGATGACTATAGGATACACCCCACCTTTCACGTCAACCTGCTAAAGCCGTACAAAGAATTAAGAAATCCGTCTACAAGTTCTACTACTCAGGTCCCTATTATTCCAGATTGTGAATTTGAGGTAGAGAAGATATTAGACTCAAGAAGAGTCTCTGGACGCTTGCAGTACTTAATACGTTGGAAAGGGTATTCATCTGAAGATGATTCCTGGGAGCCTTCCGTTAACCTGTCCGCCCCAAGACTCATTTCTATCTTCCATCGGCGTAACCCGGACAGGCCACATCCTTGAACCCCAGAGTGGTTCATTTTGGGGGACCCCTCTGTCACATCCTTATGGGTAATGATGGGTTAATCCTTTCAGCCTCAGTCTCATTCTGCAACACCTTTATTAGGCACACCTCTGTTTAATATCATTGCTTGGTATTGAATGTCCTAACTACAGAGATACTAGCCTCTCCGATAACTACGGTTACTTTTGTCCCAACATATGCTTTTAGTCTCTTGCTGAGACTTTCTCTGACCTTCCGCATCAGAACTTCTTACTTTCAGCAAGTACCGCTGTACCGGATCCTTCTGTTACCTCTCCCAGCACGGGTTGTTCCAACTCCAGATTCTACACGCTCAGCTGTTTGGCGGGTGACGTCACCGACGGCCGCATCAGATTCATCCGCAATTCCACGCTGCAAACATCTCTCCGGCTGCTCTCTGCTACTTTACACCGCTCTGCTCCGTAACTGTAACATCGCTCACAGCCTCAGGCAACTCTGGTACAACTACTAAATTTGGTAACGATCTTTGACTTTTTATTTGCCACATGTTACTTCAGTAGTATCGCTCACCTTACTTATCTGTACTTTCCTTGCTCAGTATATCTGTGTGATCACTAACCATACATCCGTTCTATCCACCATGTTGTCTTGCTAGTTTTAGTGTCATCCAGATATTGACACTGAGCTAGTAAATAACTATATTAATATCCTAAGTACTTTATACAGGTGTCAGAACCTACTTGTATATATTTATGCTTGGGATTACACACCTATATTTAAACAATTTATGATATGAACTGTTACATTACTGAGTCCTATTTCTACTATGTCTAAAAGTATTTTAGTAAATCTACTTATAATAGTAATAACGAGACTTTGTATGTCTGGGTTGTTACAGGTGAAGACAAGGTAGGAAGATCTTCAGGGGCTTAGTGTTAGGTTTATTTAAGGGGGGTTTGGGTTAGATTAGGGGTATGTGGGTGGTGGGTTGTAATGTTGAGGGGGGGTATTGTATTTATTTTTTTATAGGCAAAAGAGCTGAAATTCTTGGGGCATGCCCCGCAAAGGGCCCTGTTCAGGGCTGGTAAGGTAAAAGAGCTTGTAACTTTTTTAATTTAGAATAGGGTAGGGAATTTTTTATTTTGGGGGTGTTTGTTATTTTATTAGGGGGCTTAGAGTAGGTGTAATTAGTTTAAAATTGTTGTAATATTTTTCTTATGTTTGTAAATATTTTTTTATTTTTTGTAACTTAGTTCTTTTTTATTTTTTGTACTTTAGCTAGTTTATTTAATTGTATTTATTTGTAGGAATTGTGTTTAATTAATTTATTGATAGTGTAGTGTTAGGTTAATTGTAGGTAATTGTAGGTAGTTTATTTAATTATTTTATTGATAGGGTAGTGTTAGGTTTAATTATATCTTAGGTTAGGATTTATTTTACAGGTAAATTTGTTATTATTTTAACTAGGTAACTATTAAATAGTTCTTAACTATTTAATAGCTATTGTACCTGGTTAAAATAATTACAAAGTTGCCTGTAAAATAAATATTAATCCTAAAATAGCTATAATATAATTATGATTTATATTGTAGCTATATTAGGATTTATTTTACATGTAAGTATTTAGCTTTAAATAGGAATAAGTTATTTAATAAGAGTTAATTTATTTCGTTAGATGTAAATTATATTTAAGTTAGGGGGGTGTTAGTGTTAGGGTTAGACTTAGCTTTAGGGGTTAATACATTTATTAGAATAGCGGTGAGGTCCGCTCGGCAGATTAGGGGTTAATAATTGAAGGTAGGTGTCGGCGATGTTAGGGAGGGCAGATTAGGGGTTAATACTATTTATGATAGGGTTAGTGAGGCGGGTTAGGGGTTAATAACTTTATTATAGTAGCGGTGCGGTCCGCTCGGCAGATTAGGGGTTAATAAGTGTAGGCAGGTGTCGGCGACGTTGAGGGGGGCAGATTAGGGGTTAATAAATATAATATAGGGGTCGGCGATGTTAGGGCAGCAGATTAGGGGTACATAGGGATAACGTAGGTTGCGGCGGTTTACGGAGCGGCAGATTAGGGGTTAAAAAAAATATGCAGGGGTCAGCGATAGCGGGGGCGGCAGAATAGGGGTTAATAAGTGTAAGGTTAGGGGTGTTTAGACTCGGGGTACATGTTAGAGTGTTAGGTGCAGACGTAGGAAGTGTTTCCCCATAGGAAACAATGGGGCTGCGTTAGGAGCTGAACGCTGCTTTTTTGCAGGTGTTAGGTTTTTTTTCAGCTCAAACAGCCCCATTGTTTCCTATGGGAGAATCGTGCACGAGCACGTTTTTGAGGCTGGCCGCGTCCGTAAGCAACTCTGGTATCGAGAGTTGCATTTGCGGAAAAAATGCTCTACGCTCCTTTTTTGGAGCCTAACGCAGCATTTGTTTGAACTCTCGATACCAGAGTTAAATTTATGGTGCGGCCAGAAAAAAGCCTGCGGAGCGTTAACAGCCCTTTTACCGCCAAACTCCAAATCTAGGCCTCTGTTTGCACAGTATTTGAATGAGGGTACACAATGCATGCGCAGTGTATGTGCATAGGACTCTAAAATAAGCTGTGAAGTTTACTAGTAATAGAATAAATTCACAATTGAAATGTGCTTATGCATGTTTGAACTTTTGACCAGCCATCTGTATTCATGTGATTGACAAACAGATCTAATCTTCTAACTTTCTGTTTAGTGATGTTTCAGTTAACACTAAATTTATATCTAGGGGGATATGTATCAAGCCGTCAACCTCAAATACGCCGGAATTCCGCAGCGTAATTGTTGCGAGATTGATCTGACCTAGTTATCAAAGCCTACAGACTGGTAAAAGTTGAAATTTGTGATGTAACATACGATCCGCCGGTCTCAATCCGACGCAGATCGATGCTTACGTCATTACAGATGTTCCGAATACACATTCTACTCTATCTGACACTTTTTGCCAGTTATCAAATTTCTAACAGGTATTAAAAATTACTAAATTACAAAAAAAAATAAACGCTAAGTTACAAAAAATAAAAAACACAAAATTTCGAAAAAAAACCCCAATACATTATGAAAAATAAAAAATAATTACACCTAATCTAATAGCCCTATCAAAATAAAAAAGCCCCCCCCCCCAAAAAAATACAAAAAACCCTAGCCTACAATAAACTACCAATGGGATTGAGCTCTCATCCTATTGGCTGATTGGAACAGCCAATAGGATGAGAGCTGCTCAAATCCTATTGGCTGATTGGAACCTTTCAGCCAATAGGAATGCAAGGGACGCCATCTTGGATGACGTCACTTGCATTGAAGTTCCAGTTTACGGCGGCGACTGTATGAAGAGGAGCTCCGTGCCGGATGTCTTCAGGATGGACCTGCTCTGTGCCGGATGGATGAAGATAGAAGATGCAGTCTGGATGAAGACTTCTTGCCGTCTGGATAAGGACTTCGCGGGCAGGATGAAGATGGAAGAGACCGCCCGGATGAAGACTTCTTGCTGCCCGGATGAAGACCTCTTGCCGACAAGAGGTTGGTCAGGGGCGAAACTACAGGGGGTGCAGAGGTCGCAGGTGTGACTGGGCCCCTGAAGGTGGGGGCCCAGCTTAAAAAATATATATATAATTTTTTTTTTAAAATAAAAAACGTGAACCTACCACTGCCTGCACTGATATCATGTGAGTGTGACATGACTACAGGGGTTAGTGTTTCTGTTTTACCCATTGGTGTTTATGTGTGTGTGTGTGTGTGTGTGTGTATGTATGTGACTGTGTGGGTATTTATGCATGTATGTATGTGTGTTTATGTATGTTTGTGGAACCAGCAAATTACAGACCTTGTTACTACAGCATGGGGGGGCAGGGGGTAAACAGTGTCACTATATAGTACCACTATATACAGCATGGGGGGTGGACCATGTCACTGACTACTGTGGTCACTTTATAAAGTACTGGGCGGGTAGGGTCAGGCCAGCCATCTCACCGGCAGATTGCGGACTGTGTCACTAACTTACTATATACAGTACTGGGGTGGTTAAATAGTGTCACTATATACAGTAATAGGGGGTCAGACCATCTCACAGACTGTGGGCATAGGGTACCTCCTTTTGCAGACATGTAATCTGATTCACATTTTTTTCTGTTTTAAATGTAAAAAAAATAAAACATTTTTAATTAAATTCACCTTTTTTTGGAGGGGTGGTGGGGGGGCCCCTTCTTAGATTCTTGCACCTGGGCCCTGTGGTTTCTAGTTACGCCTCTGAGGTTGGTTTTATTTTTAGATTAGGGTCTGGGCAGTAAAAGAGCTAAATGCCCTTTTAAGGGCAATGCCCATACAAATGCCCTTTTCAGGGCAATGGGGAGCTTAGGTTTTTTTAGATAGGTTTTTTATTTGGGGGGGTTGGGTGGTGGGTTTTACTGTTGGGGGGTATTTGTATTTTTTGTTACAGGTAAAAGAGCTGATTTCTTTGGGGCAATGCCCCACAAAAGGCCCTTTTAAAGCCATTGGTAGTTTATTGTAAGCTAGGTTTTTTTTATTTTGGGGGATTTTTTATTTTGACAGGGCTATTAGATTAGGTGTAATTATTTTTTATTTTTGATAATGTGTTTTTTCCCCCGTAATTTAGTGTTTTTTATTTTTTGTAACTTTTTTTTTGTTGTAATTTAGTAATTTTTAATAAGGTTAAATAATAGGCTTAGGGTTTTTTTTAATATGTGATTTAGTTAATTTCATTAGTAGTTTAATATAGTTTATTTTAATTCTACAGGTAAGTTTAAATTTATTTGAAGATAGAGATGTAATTTTAATTTAAAGTTAGCGGGTTGTTAGGTTTAGGGGTTAATATCTTAATTTAGTTTATGGCGATGTGAGGGGCTGGCGGTTTAGGGGTTAATAGGTTCAGTTAGTGGTAGTGATGTGAGAAGCCAAAGGTTTTGGGGTTAATACATTTATTTAGTGGCAGCGTTTAGTGACAGGGTATAAATAAAATTGGGAAAAAGTCGAATAGACGCGAGATCGATGACTGTTAGTTAACAACAGTCCGATGCTCATCGCCCCATACTTAGTGCGCATCTTTTTGCCGGCTTTTTTTTTAAAATATGGAGATTATATTCAGGTTGAATATGTTGAAATACATTTTCAGTTACAGGGAGTTTATGATCTATGCTGCTCTAGGTCTAGTTTGCAATAACATCTGCAAGTCGGATAGCGCACGTGTGTTAAATCCAAACATAATAGACTTATACGGACGCACACAGTAAAATTCATGCCTGATATCACTCAAGTATAAGAGTTCTTCATGTAGTTCTGTGCTACATTAATTTAATGAAAGTTGAGGAAAACATATACAACCCATGTGCTTCACACATACACATACACCCCAGGAACCTCACACATACACCACAGTACTTCACACATGCTCATACACCCCCTGTACTCCACACATACACAAACACTCCTGTACTCCACACATACACCCCTGTACTTCACTCAAACACATACACCCCTGTACTCCACACATACACCCCTGTACTTCACACATACACCCCTGTACTTCACACAAACACATACACCCCTGTACTTAACACAAACACATACACCCCTGTACTCCACATACACCCCTGTACTCCACACATACACCCCTGTACTTCACACAAACACATACACCCCTGTACTTCACACATACACCCCTGTACTTCACACATACACCCCTGTACTTCACACAAACACATACACCCCTGTACTTCACACATACACCCTGTACTTCACACAAACACATGCACCCCTGTACTTCACACAAACACATGCACTCCTGTACTTCACACAAACACATACACCCCTGTATTTCACACAAACACATACACCCCTGTACTTCACACATGCACATACACCCCTGTACTTCACACATACACCCTGTACTTCACACAAACACATACACCACTGTACTTCACACATACACCCCTGTACTTCACACAAACACATACACCCCTGTACTTCACACATACACCCTGTACTTCACACAAACACATACACCCATGTACTTCACACAAACACATACACCCCTATACTTCACACAAACACACACAAAAAATACAAAAACACAAAAAATAAAAAACACAAAATTTCGAATAAAAAAAAACCCAATACATTATGAAAAATAAAAAATAATTACACCTAATCTAATAGCCCTATCAAAATAAAAAAGCCCCCCCCCCCAAAAAAAATACAAAAAACCCTAGCCTACAATAAACTACCAATGGGATTGAGCTCTCATCCTATTGGCTGATTGGAACAGCCAATAGGATGAGAGCTGCTCAAATCCTATTGGCTGATTGGAACCTTTCAGCCAATAGGAATGCAAGGGACGCCATCTTGGATGACGTCACTTGCATTGAAGTTCCAGTTTACGGCGGCGACTGTATGAAGAGGAGCTCCGTGCCGGATGTCTTCAGGATGGACCTGCTCTGTGCCGGATGGATGAAGATAGAAGATGCAGTCTGGATGAAGACTTCTTGCCGTCTGGATAAGGACTTCGCGGGCAGGATGAAGATGGAAGAGACCGTCCGGATGAAGACTTCTTGCTGCCCGGATGAAGACCTCTTGCCGACAAGAGGTTGGTCAGGGGCGAAACTACAGGGGGTGCAGAGGTCGCAGGTGTGACTGGGCCCCTGAAGGTGGGGGCCCAGCTTAAAAAATATATATATAATTTTTTTTTTTAAATAAAAAACGTGAACCTACCACTGCCTGCACTGATATCATGTGAGTGTGACATGACTACAGGGGTTAGTGTTTCTGTTTTACCCATTGGTGTTTATGTGTGTGTGTGTGTGTGTGTGTATGTATGTGACTGTGTGGGTATTTATGCATGTATGTATGTGTGTTTATGTATGTTTGTGGAACCAGCAAATTACAGACCTTGTTACTACAGCATGGGGGGGCAGGGGGTAAACAGTGTCACTATATAGTACCACTATATACAGCATGGGGGGTGGACCATGTCACTGACTACTGTGGTCACTTTATAAAGTACTGGGCGGGTAGGGTCAGGCCAGCCATCTCACCGGCAGATTGCGGACTGTGTCACTAACTTACTATATACAGTACTGGGGTGGTTAAATAGTGTCACTATATACAGTAATAGGGGGTCAGACCATCTCACAGACTGTGGGCATAGGGTACCTCCTTTTGCAGACATGTAATCTGATTCACATTTTTTTCTGTTTTAAATGTAAAAAAAATAAAACATTTTTAATTAAATTCACCTTTTTTTGGAGGGGTGGTGGGGGGCCCCTTCTTAGATTCTTGCACCTGGGCCCTGTGGTTTCTAGTTACGCCTCTGAGGTTGGTTTTATTTTTAGATTAGGGTCTGGGCAGTAAAAGAGCTAAATGCCCTTTTAAGGGCAATGCCCATACAAATGCCCTTTTCAGGGCAATGGGGAGCTTAGGTTTTTTTAGATAGGTTTTTTATTTGGGGGGGTTGGGTGGTGGGTTTTACTGTTGGGGGGTATTTGTATTTTTTGTTACAGGTAAAAGAGCTGATTTCTTTGGGGCAATGCCCCACAAAAGGCCCTTTTAAAGCCATTGGTAGTTTATTGTAAGCTAGGTTTTTTTTATTTTGGGGGATTTTTTATTTTGACAGGGCTATTAGATTAGGTGTAATTATTTTTTATTTTTGATAATGTGTTTTTTCCCCCGTAATTTAGTGTTTTTTATTTTTTGTAACTTTTTTTTGTTGTAATTTAGTAATTTTTAATAAGGTTAAATAATAGGCTTAGGGGTTTTTTTAATATGTGATTTAGTTAATTTCATTAGTAGTTTAATATAGTTTATTTTAATTCTACAGGTAAGTTTAAATTTATTTGAAGATAGAGATGTAATTTTAATTTAAAGTTAGCGGGTTGTTAGGTTTAGGGGTTAATATCTTAATTTAGTTTATGACGATGTGAGGGGCTGGCGGTTTAGGGGTTAATAGGTTCAGTTAGTGGTAGTGATGTGAGAGGCCAAAGGTTTTGGGGTTAATACATTTATTTAGTGGCAGCGTTTAGTGACAGGGTATAAATAAAATTGGGAAAAAGTCGAATAGACGCGAGATCGATGACTGTTAGTTAACAACAGTCCGATGCTCATCGCCCCATACTTAGTGCGCATCTTTTTGCCGGCTTTTTTTTTTAAATATGGAGATTATATTCAGGTTGAATATGTTGAAATACATTTTCAGTTACAGGGAGTTTATGATCTATGCTGCTCTAGGTCTAGTTTGCACTAACATCTGCAAGTCGGATAGCGCACGTGTGTTAAATCCAAACATAATAGACTTATACGGACGCACACAGTAAAATTCATGCCTGATATCACTCAAGTATAAGAGTTCTTCATGTAGTTCTGTGCTACATTAATTTAATGAAAGTTGAGGAAAACATATACAACCCATGTGCTTCACACATACACATACACCCCAGGAACCTCACACATACACCACAGTACTTCACACATGCTCATACACCCCCTGTACTCCACACATACACAAACACTCCTGTACTCCACACATACACCCCTGTACTTCACTCAAACACATACACCCCTGTACTCCACACATACACCCCTGTACTTCACACATACACCCCTGTACTTCACACAAACACATACACCCCTGTACTTAACACAAACACATACATACACCCCTGTACTCCACACATACACCCCTGTACTTCACACAAACACATACACCCCTGTACTTCACACATACACCCCTGTACTTCACACATACACCCCTGTACTTCACACAAACACATACACCCCTGTACTTCACACATACACCCTGTACTTCACACAAACACATGCACCCCTGTACTTCACACAAACACATGCACTCCTGTACTTCACACAAACACATACACCCCTGTATTTCACACAAACACATACACCCCTGTACTTCACACATGCACATACACCCCTGTACTTCACACATACACCCTGTACTTCACACAAACACATACACAACTGTACTTCACACATACACCCCTGTACTTCACACAAACACATACACCCCTGTACTTCACACATACACCCTGTACTTCACACAAACACATACACCCATGTACTTCACACAAAC